>NC_134836.1:108840994-109140994 GCF_004210375.1 Tachypleus tridentatus | reverse complement strand
GAAAGTCGTTGCCAAGAGAATTTTTTCAGTAATAGTTAACACTCAGATTTTCAATTCTTTGTAAGCAATAAAATAAATATAAAAACAGGAATTAGAAAACATCTATATTTGCTTTGTATAATTTATTTTCTGTTAAAAAATTATATTGTGAAATACTGTTAAAATCAAAATCATTGATCTAGCTAAAGTACTTTCCTCCCTCTGTTATTTCAAAATGTCCAACAGGCTTATTATCATTACTATATATCAGTTTATATGAAAAATTTCTTTTCTTTGTGGGCCCTGGCATGGCCAGGTGGTTAAGGCACTCAACTTGTAATCTGAGGATCGCTGGTTAGAATCCTCATCACATCAAACATGCTTGCCATTTCAGCCATGGGGGTGTTATAGTGTGATGGTCAATCCTACTATTTGTTGGTAAAAGAGTAGCCCAAGAGTTGGTGATGGGTGGTGATGATTAGCTGCTTTCCCTCTAGTCTTACACTGCTAAATTAGGGATGGCTTGTGCAGATAGCCCTCTAGTAGCTTTGTGGGAAATCAAAACAAACAAACCACCAATAAAGAGACTATTTGTGCAAAAAGAAAGCGTAGAGGAATTTATTTACTTTCAAAGAAACACTACAGCTACGTGAAGAACGAATTACAAACAGCATACATTTATTGATTAATTATAATTAAAAATCAATTGGGGCCACACACAATGTTCATCAAAATAACTTGTTTACAGACTGGGTCCTTTTGATAAATGAAATAAAATACTCTTTATTTCTATTACTATAATGGTAATGTTTGTGTTGATATAGTTTATATACAGTCATGTGAAAAGTTAGGACACCCTATGAAAGCCTGTGTATTTTTGTAACATTTTTGGGTATATAGGTATTTAATCTCAATTTTAACAATACTGAGAGATAATAGGAATATAACTAAACTATTAAAACTGAAGAAAAGACTTTTAAGATCTTCTGTAAATGTAATTCTACAAAAATGCATATTCTAACTGAGGAAAAAGTTAGGACACCCCCACATTTATTCCCACTTAAAATGGCTCAACTCACACACAGGTGTATTACACCAGGTGCACTTGATTAGAAGATCTTTGCTCAGCATTTTGAATGAGGCTTGCCCTATTTAAACCTCAGCCATTTCACTGTCCAGAAAATAGTCAACAAGTGGAGGGCTTTCAAAACAACTGCCAACATGCCCAGGTCTGGTCGTCCAAGCTAGTTCACTCCAAGAGCAGACCGCAAGATGCTAAAAGAGGTCTCCAAACACCCTAACATGTCATCACGGGACATACAGCAGGCTCTGGTTACTGTTGATGTGAAAGTGCATACCTCTACAATCAGAAAGAGACTGCACAAGTTTAACTTGCATGGGAGGTGTGCAAGGAGGAAACCTTTGCTCTCTAAGAGAAACATCAAGGCCAGACTGAAGTTTGCCAGAGAGAATGTAGACAAAGACTAGGACTTCTGGAACAATGTTCTTTGGACAGATGAGTCCAAAGTTGAATTATTTGGACACCATAACAGAGGACGTTTGGCATGAACCAAATACAACATTCCAGGAAAAGAACCTCATACCAACTGTGAAGCATGGAGGTGGAAGTGTCATGGTTTGGGGCTGCTTTGCTGCAGCAGGACCTGGACAGCTCACAATCATAGAATCCACCATGATATTTACTGTGTATCAGAGGGTGTTTGAGGAACATGTGAGTCCATCTGTAAGAAAATTAAAGCTGAAGCAAAACTGGACCCTGCAACAGACCCTGCAATACGACAATGACCCAAAATATATCAGTAAATCCACCAAGGACTGGCTGAAAACTAAGAAATGGAGAGTTCTGAAATGGCTGAGTCAAAGCCCAGATCTTAATCCCATTGAGATGCTGTGGGGTGACTTGAAACGGGCTGTACATGCAAGAAACCCCTCAAACATCTCACAGCTGACAGAATTTTGCATTGAGGAGTGGGAGAAACTTTCTTCAGACTGATGTCAGAGACTGGTAGATGGCTACAAGAAGCATCTCACTGCAGTTATTTCAACCAAAGGAGGTAACACTAGCTATTAGGGTGTGGGGTGTCCTAAATTTTTCCTCAGTCAGAATATGCATTTTTGTAGCATTACATTTACACAAGATCTTGAAAAGTCTTTTCTTCAGTTTTAATTGTTTAGTTATATTTCTATAATCTCTCAGTATTGTTGAAATTGAGATTAAATATCTATATATCCAAAAAGTTACAAAAATATACAGGCTTTCATAGGGTGTCCTAACTTTTTCATAGGACTGTATATATGTGTGATGTGGCCCCGTCTTATCTTCCACCGATAGCTCCTTAAACCACTGATATAATTACTGCTCAACTTGTGCATAAAGTTTAAAAAACGGTCTTTTACTACTAGTAGTAAACAACCCCATAACACCAAGTTTGTATTTTTTTTCTTTGATTGGATACTCAACGCTTCGCTTTACAGCTTCGTCAGGAACCGTAATTGTCGGTACAAAGCTCCAGATTTAAGATTTTTCACCTTGGAGGATGAATAACTCTTCTGGAAGAGGTTGACGTTTGAACTGGGGCATCGAAGCCAAATAGATGACCATGAAAGCCAAACATAATAGTACGACACCCAGTAGGTTTCCTACTAGTGCTAGACTTGGAAGTGTGTTGTACGTCGAACTAATAAAATAAATAAATAATTAACAGCCATTATATATACATACATATATACACACACACGTTTTCATTATTATACACAAATGTATAATACACATAAATAATAGCCGTAGTATTTATATGAAACAAGATATGATAAACTAAAATCTTTATTATTATTAATTTAAGACAAATAAAAATTATCTTAAAAAGACCAATCTATACAAGATGTAGAAACTTTTCGTTCACCGTTTCCATCATTGATGCGTGTGTAAATATATATTTATATCAAGTGTATCAGCAACACAGCTACTAACATGAGTATATTTGTCGACGTTATTGGGAAGTTAACAGTTTTAAACACATTGTTAAATGGTTTAGTTGGTGGCTTATGTCTATTTTTCTCAACTTGTTACACGAAGCGAAACTATGTAAACATTATAATGAAAAAGGTGAAAAAGATGTAATTCTTAAATGTCCTACTAATTACTTTCCTTCGCTGAAGCTGTTTCTAGATAAACTCGAGCACTAAATTAGCACGAGATGTCCAGAGCGCATGTGCTCGAATATTTGCGTCACTACAGCATGGACAACGGGTGTGCTTTATAGCACATGTCCAGTGAGTTTGTTTCAGCTACAAGGTGAACAACAGATGCGCCATAGCACACATGCAGGGAGTGTGTTGTAACTACGACATGAACAATAGATACATCAGAGCACACGTGCAGGGAGTGTGTTGTAACTACGACATGAACAATAGATACATCAGAGCACACGTGCAGGGAGTGTGTTGTAACTACGACATGAACAATAGATACATCAGAGCACACATGCAGGGTGCAGGGAGTGTGTTGTAATTACGACATGAACAATAGATACATCAGAGCACACGAGCAGGGAGTGTGTTGTAACTACGACATGAACAATAGATACATCAGAGCACACGTGCAGGGAGTGTGTTGTAACTACGACATGAACAATAGATACATCAGAGCACACGTGCAGGGAGTGTGTTGTAACTACGACATGAACAATAGATACATCAGAGCACACGTGCAGGGAGTGTGTTGTAACTACGACATGAACAATAGATACATCAGAGAACACGTGCAGGGAGTGTGTTGTAACTACGACATGAACAATAGATACATCAGAGCACACAAGCAGGGAGTGTGTTGTAACTACGACATGAACAATAGATACATCAGAGCACACAAGCAGGGAGTGTGTTGTAACTACGACATGAACAATAGATACATCAGAGCACACGTGCAGGGAGTGTGTTGTAACTACGACATGAACAATAGATACATCAGAGCACACATGCAGGGAGTGTGTTGTAACTACGACATGAACAATAGATACATCAGAGCACACGTGCAGGGAGTTTGTTGTAACTACGACATGAACAATAGATACATCAGAGCACACGTGCAGGGAGTTTGTTGTAATTACGACATGAACAATAGATACATCAGAGCACACATGCAGGGAGTTTGTTGTAACTACGACATGAACAATAGATACATCAGAGCACACAAGCAGGGAGTTTGTTGTAACTACGACATGAACTATAGATACATCAGAGCACACATGCAGGGAGTGTGTTGTAACTACAACACGAACAATAGATACATCAGAGCACACATGCAGGGAGTGTGTTGTAACTACGACACGAACAATAGATACATCAGAGCACACATGCAGGGAGTGTGTTGTAACTACAACACGAACAATAGATACATCAGAGCACACATGCAGGGAGTGTGTTGTAACTACGACACGAACAATAGATACATCAGAGCACACGTGCAGGGAGTTTGTTGTAACTACGACATGAACAATAGATACATCAGAGCACACGTGCAGGGAGTGTGTTGTAACTACGACATGAACAATAGATACATCAGAGCACACGTGCAGGGAGTGTGTTGTAACTACGACATGAACAATAGATACATCAGAGAACACGTGCAGGGAGTGTGTTGTAACTACGACATGAACAATAGATACATCAGAGCACACGTGCAGGGAGTGTGTTGTAACTACGACATGAACAATAGATACATCAGAGCACTCATGCAGGAACTTTCATCTAAAAACACGAACAACAGACATATTTTAGCAGAGCTAGTGAATGAGATTTCGTGTTACTTCGACAGGTTTAAATACGTTACAAACTAATAACGAAATTTGATGGCTCTTTGAACCATTATTACGTTACCAAGAAAAATAAAATTCAAACCAATTATTCAAAATAATGTTATGTACTCTTCCCTATAGAAAGGAGTTACATAGATGTAAGATATCTGTATTGAGAAAGTAAAGCCTGAGAAATATATCACAGAAACAAAGACCTTTTATTTCATAAAATAAAACTGAATCAAACTAAAATACGTCAAAATTAAATTTAAATTGAGGTGTTTATTTATACCTTATTCGATACTTGTCCACAGTCAAAGTGAGTATATATCATACAAATTATCGATAGAAATAAGAGTCGGTGCTGGGAGAGATGGACCTATTTAAAATTATATAATCTAGTTTTTGTTTTCACATCACATAATCTGCTCCTTTGGATTCTTATAATACTGTATATGATTTTTTTTTTACTCATGATTCTTCAGTTACTAGTAAGATTGGGAAAATAAATAGGATCTCGTGAAATTTCTCACATATAACAAAAAACTAAAACGAACATTGTAAATTAATAACGTTCTCTTGATCTCAACCACTTTAATGTACTATTAATTATATTTATATAATTCATAGTTTCATTGAAGTATCTCATTTAAAATTATCATATTTTTAAAACAAATCTTGAAAGGAATCCATTCGGGAATATTTTCGTTGTTTAGCGAAGATAAAAGTGAATATTGTGAAACATTTCATTTCTTGATTAATGAAAACTTTTCAACAAGAAGGAAACAAAATCGACTTTAAATTAATTTGTTCTGGAACTGCAGTATATAATTTTATTGCATTTTATTTGCTCCCCGCTGGTACAGCGGAAAGTCTCCGGATTTATAACGCTAAAATTAGGGGTTCGATTCCCCATGTTTGCTCAGCAGCTAGCCTTATGTGGCTTTGCTATAAGAAAACACATTTTATTTAAACAGAAGAAGGTAAAAGCTTACAATTTAATTAGTACAAAAGCATCTAATTTATTAGCTAAAGTTGGGAAGTTTTTCACTCAATTAGTAATTTTAGGATCTTAAAGTTCTACATATGTTTTCTGATTTTTTAAATTATTTGTATGTCATTTCGATGGTTGTTGCGAGGTTAAACGTTGTACTAATAAACAAATATTTCAGAAACATACTGTAATATTGTGATTTATTCAAATACTAGACTATTTTAATATTGTTCTTGCTTCGCGCGATCAGAAGTTCAGAAAACACGTTTTTATTTACTTTCATAAACTGCAACTTTCTAATTTCCAAATCATCAAATCCCATTAAAAATATTTAAATTACTTATTTCTCCGAAAGGTGGCTGAACCTTCCTGTAGTGGTCACCCGTTTTAAACCATTCACACCACTGTACAGCAGTGTGATGTCTATCAGTAAACAGTAAAATAACATCCCTTAAGGGATGCTTAACGTTGCAATTTATATTGTCTTAACGTCAGCAAAACGTGCGCATGCAATGGATCGTGAGAAGAATTATGCTTTATGTAGGCTGCAACATAGCATGACAAAGACACTACAATAGGAAGAAATAAAAGTATTTGTTACTCTAAATTTTCGTTTTATTTCCTCTTGAAACAGAATGCTTTCGGGGACCCTGCGGAAATACATATAGTATTTAGAAAATGATTTTACAAGGAAGAAAACATTTTTTGTGTGTTTTCTTAGA
Organism: Tachypleus tridentatus; assembly: GCF_004210375.1. NCBI lineage: Eukaryota > Metazoa > Arthropoda > Merostomata > Xiphosura > Limulidae > Tachypleus > Tachypleus tridentatus. The sequence continues at coordinate 109,134,482 of NC_134836.1, read as the reverse complement.
GCAAAGCCACATCTAGCTATCTGCTGAGCCCACCTAGGGGAATCGAACCTCTGATTATAGCGTAAAATCTGTAGACTTGCCGCTGTACTAGCGGGGTGGGCATATTTGTCTATATTATAGATATTATGTTTATTGTTTTTTATTAATCTCAAAGCTACACAATTGGACAACAATGTGTTGATTGCTGTGAGTACTGAAACCCGTTATTCAGCGTTATAGGTCCACAGACTTGTTGTTGGACTAGCTGGTAGTATAGTTGGTGAGGCGGGCTTTATATGTCTCATTTATCTTACTATAGTGAATGTATGTATCGATCGATCTGACCAAAATAATAAATCCGATATAGCGCCATCTGTTGAATGGAACTACAAACAAATGTCCATAAAATATTTCACACTACCAGTACTCATGAAAATAACTACTGTAAGTGCAACAACCATTTCTTTAACAAGAGAAATACATAAAAGGACTCTCCTCACAACAATAACACAACTTTCACCGGAACTGAACGTGAAAGTTTGATTATATCTTTATTATTGCAATTTATTCTTTAAAAAAATAATTTTTAATAAAGGGTGGCACTTTTAATGTATAAAAACATTGCAGTTTATGTCACCACTATTCCCGTGCAGTACTTCCCAAAAATTATTTTTTAATGATTATTTTCTAATTTTTTTGTCAATGAGATATAAACACCACAATTAATAATCACGAGCACAAACGGCCGTCCGCAGACGATAGTTCTGTTAGTAATAGTTTATCGCATGCGCACAATCAACGTTTTGTTTCTTGTTTCAGACGTCTGTAGAAATATGAATGAATACATACAATATATGGTTAAATTTAATTTTTAAAATTATAAAAACTGAATACAAATGTGATTTGAAACAACAGCGGAAATAAAAGTCACATATTGCAAAAACCGTCCTTAAACAAAATATTGGAGATAATTTTAATAAAATGCTGCGTTTTCAAGCCAGTCTTGAGACCATTAAAGTAACATAATTACGTTACTTTTGATAAATATAAATGCATATATCATTTGCTAAATTTCTCAAAAGATTTGAAAAATAAACATATTTAGGCGTAACAATAAAAAGAGTGGAGACAGATATAAACTATTATAAACAATACTTACAAACCAATAAAAAGTTTCTCATTTATTCCAACCACACACGTAAGCACGTCCATCAAAAATATTCCTAAGCCAAAGAAAGTATGAAACGCTAGTTACTTTAAACGCCATTTTTTAACATCCCACTGAAGAAAAACACCAGTCCACAAATATACTGTAAAAAATAAAATAAACGTGAGATTTTCTTTTGTAGCTTACTTACTTTCATGTTTTTGATAAATTATTTCTAAATTATTATATTAATTTTAACATTATTGACAGGTTGCTTCTAAATTATAATATTAATTTTTACCTTATTGACAAGTTAATTCCAAACTATAAAAATTTATCGCGTTGGTGTGCATCTTTTGAACTATTCTGCTAAAAATTTAACATTTCTGATAAGTTACTTTTTTAAAAAGTATTTTATGAAATATATACAATATCTGACAAGATAATTTTAAGCTAATCTATAAATCTGGATATTTCAAGCAAGTAATTTTTAAATTACAAAATTAAACTTTTTACAAGGTGCTTTAGTCTATTTTCTAATTATAAATGTTTCTAATGAGTTACTTTTTAACTATTGTATAAAACTGTTTTTTGACGGCATGGTTGAAACGAATTTTGCAAACTTAACACTTCTAATGAATTTTTTCTTGCGATATATTAGAAGTTTTAATGGGTTCTGGCACGGCCTGATGGTTCGGGCGCTTGAATCGTCCTATGCGGCTATTGGCAACCTAGGTGTGAATTTTCTTTGATGTACTTCAGTTGAAATCCCCGTGTTTTCTAGTTAGAACAGTCTCGTGTAATTATTTTCTTACTTCCCCGGTGTTTCCTAGTTACAACTTTTCTATGTACTCCAGTAAGAACTTTTCCAAATACACCTTTTAAATATTTTCTCTGTACTCCAGCCATGGCGCATAATGTGTTTTCACAAGTTGGCTCACTTACATACTCATGGCAGATAATGTGGCTCCACAGGTTAGTTAACCAGGACCGTAGTAGCTAATTAACACAATTACAATGATTAATGTAATTCTATAAATATTGTTTGATTGGAGTATAACTGCACAGTGTAAGATACTTTCAGACAAACTGTTTAGGAAACGCTTCTATAAGAGGTGATAAAACTAAATAATACATGTTTATAATAAGATTTTAATGGATAATAACATCGTTTGTAAAGGTCAGTGAGGTTGTATCATGTTTTACATGTTTAGTCATATTAGATATATTACTGCATCTCCATTAAATGGGTAGTATAGATAATTACATTGGATAACGTAAACATTTTTAACCGCCAAACGACAGCAGTAGTAAGTTGCTTCATCAAAACAGTAAAACCAGCAAATTTTCCAGTAAGAAGCTTTAAAGAAGAAACAGAATCAGTGGTTGTTTTTTTTGTTTTTGGAATAAAAGAACTAGTGTCGTGTATAAACATACTATATATATTTTACCTCCCAATATAAACACAGAAACTTTCAAAATCTGTTAAGCTGTTTTACGCCATATTGGTCAGAAATGGTGTTAAATTCCTTTCACTTTTGTTCCCAATTGTACAATGCCATTTACATAGAGTAGCACTTTTGTTTTCTGGCGTAAATATATCTGTAAGATCGCCTATTATATGTGATATTATATTAGATAGGCATCTTTTCCACCGGTGGTCAGGTGGCCTCTGGATACAATGGTCACTCTTATTTCATTGATGAATGACTAGTCACGTGAATGTGAGCGCTAGTTCCTCTGGTTAAGTGTGGCATTAACAACTTAAAGAGCTAACCGTACGCTGCTAAAGTGAGAACTATCGAGTCTGGAGTACAATATAAAGAAATATAATTTCTAACTAGAGACAACAGATTTAGGGGTCCCCTGCTGGTACAGCGGTAAGTCTACGGATTTACAACGCTAAGATCAGGGTCTCGATTCTCCTCGGTGGACTCAGCAGATAGCCCAATGTGGCTTTGTTATAAGAAAACACACACATGCAGATTTAGAGTATCTATATAACAAATACTAAAGTAAAAATTTAACTGTACACGTGTGTTTAGTTTTACAAATAAATCGTTATTCTGGACCAAATATCTTTTTGGATTTCCCATCATGAAGAAGATCTTTCTTGTTGCTCTGAGTGAAATCAATCTTACCTGAAAGTACCGTATCAGCAAAAGCTAGACTAAAATATTTAGTATTAACAATATAAACACCAAACCTTGTAACACATTGTTCAGAGTAGTAGTCTGATCAATGTATCTTGCAATAAGTAATATTCTATTGTAGTGGAAAAAAATATTATATTATGTGGTTTAATAGGAACTATATCGATGCTAGTACAGTTGCCTCTTGGTCAGGGGGTAAGTGTACTTAACGATATACAAGATTTGTGTTAAAATAGTATAGTTTTATAACGAATTCTTTTAAATCAGTTACTAACCTGCAAAATGTAAAGTATAACAGCGAGTAACCCTAACCAGCTATGAAGAGAGAAGAGGTTGGAGATGGGTTTGGCTGGAAGGTTATGAGAGTCAAACACACTTTTTAGGCCCACAATAACACGAACAAAGCCAACGTGTGTAACATAACATGTATAATCTTAATAGTTGTCTTCTTTTTCTTTGGAAACGCTCGAAAAACAAGAACAGCTGTGGAAAAAATAAGAGAGAAAAACTATTTATTTATTTTGACACATGAAGCCATGTAGGTAAAAGAGGCATTTACTTGAGTTTAAACTACAATTAAGAATTGTCTACGATGCTAACAACGCCCTAGTAGACTATCTACAAACTAATATGAGAGTGTATGTACCAGACAATTAAAAACTAAATGGATGTGTGCCAAAGAATTAAAAACTAACAAATGTGTACCAAACAATTACAAACTAACAAATGTGCACCATACAATTAAAAACTGAATGAATCTGTGCCAAACAATTAAAAACTAAATGGATATGTACCAGACAATTAAAAACTAACAAATGTGCACCATACAATTAAAAACTAAGTGGATGTGTACCAAACAATTAAAAACTGAATGGATGTGTGCCAAAGAATTAAAAACTAACAAATGTGTACCAAACAATTAAAAACTAACAAATGTGCACCATACAATTAAAAACTGAATGAATCTGTGCCAAACAATTAAAAACTAAATGGATATGTACCAGACAATTAAAAACTAACAAATGTGCACCATACAATTAAAAACTAAGTGGATGTGTACCAAACAATTAAAAAACTGAATGGATGAATGTGCCAAAGAATTAAAAACTAACAAATGTGTACCAAACAATTACAAACTAACAAATGTGCACCATACAATTAAAAACTGAATGAATCTGTGCCAAACAATTAAAAACTAAATGGATGTGTGCCAAAGAATTAAAAACTAACAAATGTGTACCAAACAATTACAAACTAACAAATGTGCACCATACAATTAAAAACTAAGTTGATGTATTCCAAACAATTTAAAATTAAATGGAATGGGCAACAAACAACTAAACACAAAGTGGATGTGTACCAAATAATTAGAAATTAAGTGGGCGTGTACCAAACAGTTAAAGACTTTTTGTTTTCTTAGTTATCATTGAACTAGGTCCAGTGATTGCCAATGCTAAAACAACAGGATTCACTTTGGTTCTGGAGCACTAGCACTCAATGACATCAGGTTAATCCTTATTTGGTATATAAGAGCATAAATACAGCAGTATTAATATAGATTACACTGGTAACAACAGAAATTGATCAACACATTCGAAGCACGTGATACGTTATGTGATGCTTTAGCAGCTGAGCTTGATCAACACGTTCAAGGCACGTGATATGTTGTGTGATGCTTCAACATCTGAGCTTGAGCAACACATTTGAGCCACGTGTTAAGTTGTGTGATGCTTCAGCATCTGAGCTTGTTCAACACGTTCGAGGCACGTGATAAGTTGTGTGATGCTTCAACAACGAAGCCTTATCAACATGTTTACAGTTATACCCTTCCTGGGTATCTGTCTTCGATGGACTGGGTGTAAAACCAACACTGGAGTTATCCAATGTTACCCACAAACTTGACCACAGCTTTCACAAAACTGTTGAGTGGCCAAGATAAATGGATAACAACACTTTTACATAACTTCAATATGTTTTCTTTACGACAGTAATTACCTTGATGGAACTAATGATGCAAGAAAACAGCTTTTATAAAGGTTAGACGCCAACTAGAGACCATCCCAACCTACAGAACCTAACATTACTCAATATTTGTAAGGAAGTACGTATCCAGAGGCTAGCTGTTGGGGTCAGGATATGTTTCTTGGACAAAGAATACCTAGTATGAATGACTGGAGATGTCAGAAGACCAAAGATAGTTGGGAAATATTCTGGGTAGCATTGTCTGAAGCAACCAAGACCTGAAGACGACAGACTCTCTAAACGTTGTCCTCTTCTGTTTCTACAATTTTTTCAATTGAACTCATGGGTATTCTGCCAATACAATCTACCAAACACTCCCAACCAAACGTTATCATGAACTGGTTCATTGTATTTGCTCTAAAATCTGGTCCATAAAAAGATTCAGATGAACAGGAACTACACGGCCTCACGCACATCTTCAAGAGCAATTCTCAGTGATTTACATATGATTTAGAAACAGCCGAGCAATTATTTAGTGTATTATTAATGTGAAATACATTTGGTCTATAAGCCTGTATAGATAATTGTATCAATACAGCAGGGAAATGTACCCAGCTTTACCACGTATACAGATAATATTTCTATCATATATTGTAAACAAATCTGTAGGTTAAACCTCGTTTTAGAGAAAAAAAATAAAGATAGTATTATGTTCAACTGAAACATTAAACATAGAACTAACCGAATAATCATGTTTAAAGTACAATAACAGTTAAACTCCTATTAAATTTGAAAAATGTTCATGTTCATAGCGATACGTATAAAGAATTGACAGTCAAGCTTTCATTTATAAATTTATTTTTAAACCGGACAATTAAAAAATATCTACATTGAAGGAGTTTCTTCACTCACGTCCCAGACCATGTATGTAAATTAAAGTAATAATAGATAAAATATATGACCTTTTGTCACAAACCCTCAAAGCATTATACAAAGTAAGCAGAAAATGTAAAGAAGTGTCAATTTTTGCCACCAGGGAAAGACTCCGAAAATGAAAAACTTTAATTCGTCCTAAAACTTAAATGTGTTAGCTTATAAGCTTTTACTGATTTTTTTTCTTGCATAATTCTTAACAGTTAAGTATTAGGTGCTTGATTATTAACAATAAGTCTGGTGAACGCCACATATTCTAATAGTTTTAAACCAATGAAAACAAATTACTTCCACAACTCCCCTTCACCTGTGTTTTTACGCGTCACAAAGTTTACCCTTAGCAGACAACTCACCATTTCCATAAAGGAAAACCAAGCCAATAATCATGAGAACTGGATGTAGATTAAACTCCAACTCTGGGTCAGTTTGCCAAGCAAAGCCCCCCATGTACTAATCAGTCCATGCCAATGACAAAACAATAGAAACTATCCCAAATACCTCGACAGCTGCAATTCCTAGCTTTAAAATTACAGTGCGTGAAACATTCTCTTCTTCAGAGTCCATGTCCTTCTTTCGGAGAATAAGCTCACAATTGTGTCTGGAATAATAAAATATATGAATTGTTAATTTACACGAACTTTGTTTTGAAATTATACTAATTAAAACTTTATAGAGTCATAATGTAATGCAAATAATTGCAAAACTTAACGATAAGCGGATAAAAGAATCGAGGTAAGCTTATTCAAAGGAGTATCCTTACATATGTTAGCGTAGCTCTCTTATCATTGAAACAGCCAACTCTTATTGCGATAATGTTAACAGCCAAAGTAATGAACGTGGCTACACTGTTTCCTTTCAGTATGGATAATTACAACCTATTAGCTGACATACACTCGCTTAACACAGTAGAAAAGGTAAGCGACCACGTGAACGACATAGAGTGGTCAGATTCAAATAACAATCCATCTATGTCAGTTGAGTAGTTACTTCCAGCACGCCTTAAGTGTGCGTGCCAGGATTGATGAAAATCAATTCAGCGTTTAGACAAACCTCAAATTACACCCGAAAACAGTTTCAAAATCAATCGATCTATTAGTTATGTGCACGTTTTACACATTCTGTTATAAGAAAGCACAACTATTTCGTCAGATTCAGAACGTACCAATACTTTGACGGTTTGTTCACATGCTGTTTAGTTGATGGTTTTAATTTTGGTTATTGTTTCCGTGGAGCAAAATAGTAATAATGAGATATGAAGAAAACACAGTTTCTTCATTTCTAGAAAATCGCACCACATAGAGGACAACTGTGGTACTTCATTTTGTTGTATCTAAGCCTTATTACGTATTATAATTTACCTCGGACGAGCTTCCAATTTATTATGTTACGTATTACAATTTGAAATAGCCTGAAACTGAGTTAACTTGTGATTTAAACTTGGAAGTTAATTAAATATCCTCATCTACCAAATTTATGCTGTTTGCCAACAAGATTGATACACACAGTTTTCTCTATTAATACAAACAATGATTTATATACAAAAGTTTTACATATTTACAAACAATATCGAGTCTTCTATCCGATCTGGAACTTCCTTGATATCTTATCGAAGGTTCACTATAAGCGAATTAATTCTGAGTCGATATCAGTACAATTCACTTAAAGCTAAAGTTACACAAAGTCTACATAGAAATATTAACGCCCGAAGTTAATCTAAAGTTTAACGGCTTGAAATGTTCGAAATCTATAAATGTTCCTGGTCATATATTTGTAGTCTCCCAATTAATAAGCGTTTATCGGAGTTATAGCTTCTGTGGATTGTCGTGTACTAACTTTAACAAACCAACAATACATATACTGTCTCTTAGCGCGTCTGCTTATAAACGTTAAGCGAGATTCTCGAAATTTCAGTTGACAACAAAACTGTCAGTCACTTGTATTTATATACACATATAGCACATGATTGATTCTTACAATCGACTATCTTCTATATCTTTAGTGGATAGGTGGGAAATTTCGCAATATAAATTTAAAGGTACAGGTTGTAAGCATTTCTAAATATATATTTAACTAAAACAAACGTCGATATTAAAATAAATGTGTAACAGTAAATCTATCACAGCCTACAGATGTAAGTTTGTGGGTACATCACAAAAGTTTAAACATCATAAAAGTTGTTTTGCTTTTAATAAGGAATTCTACATAATTCAGCGACGCAAATTTCAAAAATAGTAATTTATTCTTTATTAAGTAAGGATTGTTTTACAAATCGGGAAGGGAAACATATTTAGATTAAATTTACAACAATTTTACGACAAATATAAAAGTACACTTTTGAGTCATATACTCAACCTATTGTTTTCACAGAGGCGAAGAAATAATATTAAAGTATATATATATATCAAAGTACATGAACAAATATATAATATCCAGAAATGACACGTCATGTGACCCGTTAACCGTTTATATACTAGCGGTTTTTTTCTCGTATGTTCCAGAACGATTGTTAACACTTTCACGCCACAACTGGTATAGATAAATCTATAGGAGTGGTTTACAACATTTTAAGCATAGCAAAATGTGACCCGATTTCAATAAAATTATTTATTTATGTACAAGTACATATGACGTTTTGTGAAAAATCTTTGCGTGATGAATAAAAATGGATATCATTTTCAAATTCAGCGTAAGGGAATTAGTGAAGAACATATAAAAAGTTGAAGACAATAAAACCATCGCAGGCCTGCATAATCAGACAACTGAACAGGTTTGTTGTTGGTTAAGCTGGCAAAAATAACCAAACTAAGTTAACAACTTGGTCGTTAATGGTTAAACTGATAGATATAACTTAACTAAGTTTACAGGTTGTTATTGGTCAAGTTGGTAGATTTATTTAATCTAAGTTTAGAAGTTTATTTGTGGTTAAGGTGTCAGGTTTAAATAAACTAAGTTTCCACGTTTGTTAACGATTAAATTAGCCTTAGGGGTTTGTTATTGATTAACTTGGGAAATACAGTTAAACTAGGTTTATAAACTGGAGATTTATTATAAGTTAAGTTGAAAAAAGCAACCAAATCTATACTTTGTAACTGTTACTTTAACCAACCAGAATCCTGTAAACTAAGCCTAGTTATAATTATCAATTTAACTAATTCGATTTTAATGCTTAGTTACTTTTTGTTTGAAGTTAAGCACAAAGCCACACAATGGGCTACATGTGTTCTACCAACCACGGGTATCGAAACCCGATTTGTAACGTTGTAAGTCCGCAGACATACCGCTCTGCCACAGGGGGCTAATACTTAGCTACACTTTACAATATTAACAAAAAGAAAGACTAAAAATTTACAATATAAAATACTAACTACAAAAACCAGCTTCATTTTTTTAAAATTCGCAAATTATTTAATTACACCACAATATTGTCACTTCAACCATTACTATACTCTTCTGATTTTTAGATAGAATCCATGTAAGGTAATAAAATATTCTCTATCTTTCCTTGTTATAACATTAAACGTAGTTTCCTATTCCTATGAGCACGAAGACAACTCGTTATTTTCACAAGTACTTATTTGCTGAATGACTTCAAACCTGATAAACTTGCGGTTATGTAACTATCGTCTCAGCCAATAAGGAGTTTTCTTGCTAAACCAAGGTTAAAGATATTTTATTTTATGATTTGAAATTTGGCCTTCCAAGGAACATGCCAAAAAATAAATGAATTTTTGTTGTTGTTAAAATCAGTCTTGAAAGATTTCTGTAATTAATTGACTCGATCTTTGTATTATTAATTCATTGGTTCGTGACCCTGGGTAATATAAAGTTTTATAAAATAGTCTATCTTAACAAATATATTTCGCATAAATGATTTATACAATTAACTGGAATCTCATTTTTTGTAATAACTGATTTTCGGACAGCTAAGGAGTGTACATTCCTGATCCTAAATACTTGAAACAAGTTATAAAATCATATGTTCGAACTATCTTTACATTGGTTGTGTTTGTTGTTGATTTAAATAGAAAAATCATTTGATTGGCTATAATCAGGCGATTGTACTTCTAAAAGCAGAAAAGTTTTTTATTAAATCTTTGTTACTTTCTCTTGGTGGTGTTCCCCGCTAGTACAGCGGTATGTCTCCGGATTTACAACGCTAAAAGCAGGCGTTCGATTCCCCGCGGTGGGCTGGGCAGATAGCCCTTTGTGGCTTTGCTATAACACACACACTCTTGGTCGTACGAGTATTTTGGCAGTTTCGTGGATCACAACGTCAGAGTTGTTAAAACATAATATTTTGTTTTCTTATGGTACCTTATTAGTTAAGGCACTCGACTCGTTATCTGAGGGTCGCGGGTTCAAATCCCCGTCACACCAAACATGCTCGCCATTTCAGCCGGTAATGTGACGGTCAATTCCACTGTTTGTTGGTAAAAGAGTAGTCCAAGAGTTAACGGTGGGTGGTGATGACTAGCTGCCTTTCCTCTAGTTTTACACTGCAAAATTAGGGACGGCTAGCGTAGATAGCCCTCGAGTAGCTTAGCGTGAAATTCTAAACAAACCAAAACCCTTGTTTTTAAGAAAATACAGTAAAATTTGATAAACTAATTTTATTAGCGGAAAAACGGGAAAAGAAAATTTTATATTCCGTAAAAAAAAAAATAGTTTGTTATTAATATTTATTGTACATTTCATATTTTATTAGTATACTTGCAACAAGTGGTGGGCACGGGGTTTATTCCACTTTTGTCCATTAGACATAACGACTTTCTTTAGCTAGTATATTTTAAAATCACCTTCAAATTTAATTTCACGTAAAATATATCAAAATGACCATAAATAGTTTTACTTTGTAAAATATATTAGAAATTCATTATTAAGAATAATAATATGCAAAATTATTACTCTAAATTGTGTGGTTAACTATAATAAATTTAGCTACGAATATGCCTAATCTGAAAAAATTGTTTAGCAGAAATAATTTTAGGTTAGTAATAAATAGAACATCCAATGTTTAGCAATAATAAAAAGCGTTGACAGATTAAAATTAATTAAAAAACACGTCAGGTTTTCTTACCATAAATAGTTTGTGGGAAAGCAGAACGTAATATGACACTTCTGTATAATAATAAAAAATAAAAACCAAAAACTCAACAGCACCAAATCAGGTGTCTTTCTGAAAAATGTTGTGTCCCCTAGGTTTGTATCCAGTTACATAACCGGTAAAGAAGCTCGTCAACCTTTTTAGCTTACTGAAAACGGTTGTTATTATGTAGAAAAAACGAAAAATGAAAAAAGTTGGAATTGTTTAATAGTGCCATCTATTGTAATTAATGAATACTAAATATTTCTACTTATTGAAAAATACAGTTGAAAACATGTTGTTGTTATTTTGGTCTTTTTTACACTTCTTATAAAAAGAGAAGTTGTGAGCTCCCCCCTTTATTATATTAGAATATTCCAAGATCTGACGGTTGGTGTTGTTGGCTAGTTACCCTCTCTCTGATCAGTAGTTCAAAATTATGTACAGCTTTCAGTTGTGGTCACTGTATGGAAATAACAGTCAATCCTATTTATCTCACATAGCCAAACAAAGCCTCTGTGGCGGAGGGTGCTGTTAGCTACTCTCTGTCTAGTTAATAGTTCAAAATAAGGCAACTCTCACTTTCAGTTGTGGTCACTGTATGCAAATGAGAGTCAATCCTGTTCATTTCACACAACCAAGCAAAGCCTCTGTGGCGGAGGGTGCTGTTAGCTACTCTCTGTCTAGTTAATAGTTCAAAATAAGGCAACTCTCACTTTCAGTTGTGGTCACTGTATGAAAATGACAGTCAATCCTGTTCATTTCACACAACCAAGCAAAACCTATGTGGCGGAGGGTGCTGTTAGCTACTCTCTGTCTAGTTAATAATTCAAAATAAGGCAACTCTCACTTTCATTTATGGTCACTGTATGCAAATGAGAGTCAATCCTGTTCATTTCACACAACCAAGCAAAGCCTCTGTGGCGGAGGGTGCTGTTAGCTACTCTCTGTCTAGTCAGTAGTTTAAAATAATGCACAACTGTTACATTCAGTTGTGGTCACTGGAAAGAAATGACAGCCAATCCTGTTCATTTCACACAACCAAACAAAACCTCTGTGGCGGAGGGTGCTGTTAGCTTCTCTCCGTCTAGTTAGTAGTTCAAAATAAGGCAACTTTCACTTTCAGTCGTAGGAACTTTCGATACAACAGCAACTCAGCCATTGATAAAATTTGTTTTATCCAACTTATTGTTAAAAGTTAGTATTGACTTAGTGACTGACCAATAAAGCAATTAAATTCACGGTATGTTTTATTTATGAAAGAACCAATGTAAAATACGTCTATTTCATTATGTTTACAGAAGAAGCACTGGTCTAACATAGCTTTAAAGTATGTCCATTACAAATTTTTAAGGTTTAGAATTTTCCCACTACTAACGACGAAAAGGAATCGTGTCCTAATTAATTTCGAATATTTAGTCTTTATCTGTTATCAAAGAATGGATCAGATTGTGTTTCAATCACTTCTTTGTATTTAGTGTTTGACAACTAGAGAAAAACTCTATCCCTACCAATATTTTTTTATAATTAGGATTGTTTATCAAGTATTAAAAACTACCAAAATTTCTTGGGCAGAATGAATTCAAGCTTTGTACCATCCTTATGATAAACTCCTGTCATCTATTGGTTAAAATGTTAACTAAAGACCTAACGTTTATTTCAAATAAAGGACACTTACTTTTCAGATAACAATTTCTCGTTTTTGTTATTATTTGAAAAGCAAACGTGGTTTTTCAAATTTTATTGCAAAAATGTTTAAATTCCTCTATATGCACTAAACATTCTGAAAAATAAAGCTTCGTAAGTTCAACACCTTAACAATTTAATGAAATATAGCTTTTATGAAATTCAAAATATTCTGTTAATAGTATCTTTGTGCTAATTTTGCAATAATACTGAGTATGCTGCTCACCAAATCATGTAAAAATTTGTTCGGTTGTGCAACAGATAATTAAAATTTTGGTGGTGTGTGTGTTAAACAAAATCTTATGAAGTTCGGCGTAAAAATCGATTGGGGCTTGAGAAAGGTGAAAAACAGCCAACTTACGGTCACTCTCTGAGAGATTACAACATTAAATGGTTAGAAGATTATTAGAAGACATGAATATTCTTATGTTTAGCGGATTTGGAAGCTACAAGAACTTCTAAGGTTATGAGACATTCTAATTCGATGCCAGGAAAACAGATGTGTTTGGGGGAAAATATAAACAATAGAGGTTTGATAGGAGAAAGAAAATTAAACCAAGGAGATGTGAGCGAGAAGGAGCAAACTGGAAAAGGCGAAAGAAGAAAAAATATGCTCCTAATAAGAGCCAAAACCTAGTTGAATTTTATGTGTAGGAGACAAAGTAAAATGGGAGGGACAAGGTTTATTGACTAAACAAAGGAAAGGAATGTGCGTCACAGGCGCATCCATTACGACCGGGTTCCAGGTTCTCTTTGGTTCTGGGTTAATATTTATGCATATCGTGTTTTTCCTAAGAGCAGCTTTATTAATTTTATTGTATTTCTTGTGGGATAAGTTGACAAGTGTGAGTCCCTTGCTTCCTGCGTCACTGATAGCGATTACATTAATGAACACAAATTTGTTGTTTAAATTATAAATTTACGAGTCAATCCCTGATAAAAATAAGTACAAACTTAACCAAGCTGAACAAGAAGCAACGTGTAAGTTTAGCACAATTGCAAAAAGCCGACCCATAACAAAGGGATAACAGTGGTTAAGACTCATAATCTGAGGGTTGCGGGTTCGAATCCCAGTCGCACCATACGTGCTTGTCCTTTCAGTCGTGGGGGCGTTATTATGTGAGAGCCAATCCCACTATTTATTGGTCAAAGAGTTGGCGGTTGTTGATGATGACAAGCTGCCTTCCCTCTAGTCTTACACTGCTAAATTAGGGACGGCTATCGCAGATAGCCCTCGCGTAGCTTTGTGCAAAATTCAAAGCACAAACAACCAACGAAATGGTGTCAGAAGAAGTCGATTTTTCAACAGACACGTACACGATATTGATAGGCATCTAATATTTCAAAAGACAATGGACTGCGCACAAAATAATTAAAGTATGAGTGGGTTGTGTACTAAATAATTAAAAACTAAGTGGGGTGAGCATCAAACAGTTAAAAGCTACATGAGACGTGCACCAAATTAAAGTATGAGTGGGTTGTGTACTAAATAATTAAAAACTAAGTGGGGCAGCATCAAATAGTTAAAAGCTAATAAAGTATGAGTGGGTTGTGTACTAAATAATTAAAAACTAAGTGGGGTGAGCATCAAACAGTTAAAGCTACATGAGACGGTTAAAGTATGAGTGGGTTGTGTACTAAATAATTAAAACTAAGAGCATCAAATAGTTAAAAGCTAATAAAGTATGAGTGGGTTGTGTACTAAATAATTAAGAATTTAACTGATGTAATTAAATCCTGAAAGGGCTGAGCATTAAAAGAGTTAAAAACAGGAAGATAGTGAGTGTTAACTTAAAGCGTAGTGGGACGTTTATATTAAAACACACTTAAAGCTCTAGAAAGGAAACTACTAAAATTAGAATACGATGGATACCAAACAATTAAAAGTGAAGGGGCTGTATACAAAGTAACTGAAATAAGAAAACAGTAAATACAAATTGAAATCAAGTCAAGGTCATATCCCTCCAATACAGAAACAGCACTTAGGAACTGCTGCCAATTCCGGTTTTACTGACACAAGCAAATGAAATTAGTGACACATTTCTTTACCCTGGGCACACGTGATGCCAGTCCACCCCACTAACAGCTGGTATCCATCATTCAGCTGGGTAAAATGTTTCTTTTCTCAAACACAAATTTAAATCAAATAAAATTTCATTGGTAGCACACAGGGTAATCCTTACAGTACACACTAAATATATTTGCAGAAATATAGTAAAATTAGTACTAGATTTATACATTTAAATGTAAAAATTAACGCAGAGATAAGATGTCAAACAAACTTAAAATACAAAATTAAAATTGAACAAGAAGTTATGATTGAACTTGCCTTCATAAATAGCATTTAATTGATTTGAATAAAACAAATGTTTAGGCATAGAATAAGAAATAACAGAAATCTTGAAATCACTTCCCATAATGCCCGTCATGGTCAACCAGAGCTTCATGTGGATCTGAAGAATAATCTTGAACCTCAAAATTTATTTATCGGAAACATTTGGTGAATACTATGTGTACATAATATTGATATTATTAGTGTATTATTAGCAAGATTGTTATATTATGGGCACAGATATAGTAATTTCAATTAGAATAGGCCTGAGGGTCACGGGTTCGAATCTCCGTCACACCAAACATGCTTGTCCTTTCAGCCGTGGGGGGCGTTATAATGTGACGGTCAGTTCCACCATTCTTGATAAAAGAGTAGCTCAAGAGTTGGCGGTGGGTGGTGGTGACTAGCTGCCTTTCCTCTAGTCTTACACTGAAAAATTAGGGACGGCTAGCGCAGATAGTCCTCGTGTAGCTTTACGCGAAATTAAAAAACAAACAAACAATTAGAACAAAATGTATTACTACATGAAAGAATATCATTCTAATACAACCATTTAGTAAGTTGATTGAGGTAAATTTTCATTGTCACTCGCATTCTTGATAGTTTAATAATATTAAAAAAGCTACAAAAAACAACACTATAACCACAAAAATCTGAGATTTTCATATCTAAATAACATTAAGTCATATATTTAAACTAGGAGTAAAACTTGACACAAAATAGAACCCTGAATACGTCGGAAACTATACGAAAATAATTACTATAACAGTCAGAAAGTTCGTAGTAATATTTTAAAGTTAATGTTTTTTCTTATTGTTAAACCTGAAGTTGCACAATGGGGAGCTGTCCGTGCTGTATCTACCATGTGCATCGAAACCTAGTTTTTAGCGTTGTAAGTCTTTAGGCTTATGACTGAACCACTATAGAAGGGACGAAGATTAATTTAAAAACCAGCTTCAGAAAGGTCAATAGATAACACAGGAATGACGTGTTAAAGAAGAGTTAATTGTATTTAATGGGAAAATGTTGAACGAAGTAAATGGCGCCTTTGTTTATTGAAATCTGCATGTTTCTCAGAAATCATATCGGATTTCTTAAGATAATTAACAAGTATGTCGGTTTTGTTTGTGAATTTCGCGCAAAGCTACTCGAGTGCTATCTGCGCGAGCTGTCCCTAATTTAGCAGTGTGAGACTAGAGGTAAGGCAGCTAGTCATCACCACCCACCGCCGACTCTTGGGCTACTCTTTTACCAACGAATAGTGGGATTTACCGTCACATTATAACGCCCTCACGGCTGAAAGGGCGAGCATGTTTGGTGTGACGGGGATTCGAACCCGCGACCCTCAGATTACGAGTCGAGTACCTTATCCACCCGGCCATGCCGGGCCAATTGAGACGAATGATGGCAAGGTTAAATATTATGTAAATTTGTTAAAATCGTGCGAATAATAATACGAGAATATTTCAAATACTTTGTGCCTTTAATATTAATACGTAAAGCTTATTTTTTTTTACTAATGGCATATATATTATTTTAGTTTGGTTTGAATTTCGCGCAAAGCTACATGAGGGCTATCTTCGCTAACCATTCCTCATTTAGCAGTGGTAGACTAGAGGGAAGGTAGGTGGTCGACACACACACTGGGCCCGGCATGGCCAGGTGATTAGGGCGCTCGACTCGTAATCTGAGAGTCGCGTGTTCGAATCCCGTTTGAGTTCACAGACATAACGCTGTGCCACTGGGGATCTGTAATCTATTACTTCAAAATAAGGGACAGCTAGCGCATATTGCCTGCGTGTAACTTTGCGAAATTTCAATAAAACAAAACAGTGTCGGAAAAAAATAGTTAGTCGTACGAATGCTTACCAATAGTTAGTCGTACGAATCCTTACCAACGTTTGGTACTCGTTGCAAATTAGAGAAAGGTAGAAGTTTCTCCTCACTACCTTCTTTACATTCAAAGGGTGATAGTGGTGCGGGTGAACACGTTTTATTTCATACTAATTCTGGCTTAACAATACAATGTTCAACAGCAATTACAAGAACGCACTCTAGTGGTTTCATTTTGAAGTAAAATTCACCCTGGCATGGCTAGGTTAGGGCACTCGATTCGCAGTCCGAGAGTCGTGGGTTCGAATCCCCGTCATACCAAACATGCTCGTCCTTTCAGCCGTGGGGGCGTTATAATGTGACGGTCAATCCCACTATTCGTTGGTAAAAGAGTAGCCCAAGAGTTGGTGGTGGGTGGTGATAATTAGCTGTCTTCTTTCTAGTCTTACACTGCTAAATTACGGACGGCTAGCGCAGATAGTCCTCATATAACTTTGCGCGAAATTCTGAAAACAAAGAAACACACCCACCGCAAAGGACTAGTGGAAGTGACAGTCACATGATAACGTCCCCAGGTGTTGAGTAAGGAGGATTCGAACCCGCGACCTACAAAATGAAAGGTCTATTGCCCCCTAATCACTAGGTTATGAGTGTCCGCTGTATGAATGACCTTAGCTCTGTTGAGATCTTTTTTGGATTAGCATGTTTTATCACATTTATTAAGTTTGTGAAGCAATTATTTATGTTATTTGTTATATATTTGGCCGGAATAGTGGAGTCCATATTAGTAGAAATGAAAATCATCGTTCGTGTGTTTGTTCTGATTTACTCATAATTGATTCCCTATTCCACAACTTATCTTACATGCCATTCATACTTGGATAAATTTTTGCTTGGTGACAGCCGTTTTTATAATTATAATAAATATAATGTTCTTAATTTTACACAATTATTTTCTCGAAAAGTGTTATAAAGGATTTGTTCGAAACAAAATACGAGTCAATTCAAATAATTCAGCGCCCTCTATTTCATTATGAGGTTAATGTACAATTGGAAAATGTTGGAATATAACGACTGGATTCTTTTGGGTTAAATCAGGGGTTCGATTCCTCTCGGTAAACTCAGCAGATAGCCCGATGCGGCTTTGCTATAAGAAAACACACACTCTTTTAAATTAAAAGTGGCTGTAGGCTGTTTACAATACAGTTAACAGTCGAGCTCGGTATTAGCCATGCACATAAATAAATACTAAACTGGTTGTCTATGCATTAAATAATTACTAGTTGAGTTGGGTCCGTATTAAACAATTAAAAAATAAGCGAATTATTATGTTGAAGACTTGTTCCTGCGCCAACCACAAATGACGTTAAAACTTTTCAAGAACCCCAGTAATTAAAATTTCTCCCACATTTCATAACATTACCTTGTGTTTTTCCTGCTAACTATTAAATATTTTACACGAGTGTAGGTGATTAGGAGCGGTAATATCACATGATATTATGTACGTATAGATACATTCGTATTTCTTTTCATTTTTTTTTTTTTTTTTGTCTCCAGGGTACATACGCCATGATGCAAGAAACATTAGAATTATGTTTGATGTACCTGGATAAATCTGTAACCCTTTTTTTCCAATATAGAAAGTAATCTTTTGCCCTAAAGTTGTAACTTGTTAAGCCTAAAGTAGTAAACCAGCCGAAAGGTTTTAATTCGAACAGTTTTAACATTAATCTTGTTCCCCGGTGGTACAGCGATAAGTTTTGGAAATTATAACATTAAGATCCGGGATTCAATTCCTCGCGGTGAATATAACAGCAGCGGTTTCTCTAGGTACTGGTACACGAGGCCCGTGCCACGAATCTCCAATTGGTCTCTCAAAAATATCAGAACAGAAAGCGATTATTGTTATCATACTAAATCCCCGAAAATTCCTGCACATATGAGACCGAGCTCTGAATATTGTAAGCACCTAGCGACATCTTTACGTAGCAGACAGAACAATGTGGCTTTGCTCTAAAACAAACACAACATTTTTCTTTGTTTTTCCAGTACTTAAGTAAACTGTGTTCGAAACTGTAGAAAACTGAGTGAACTCTATTCTAGACAATTACAATAGTGAATAAACTGTGTTATAAACATATAAAAGCTGAAAGAACTGTGTTATATATAATCTAAAACTAAATTAATCGTTCGGTAAACAGTTAAAACTTAGTGAACTTTTTAAACGTATTTTTAACTGGATTTTTGGGTAAACAATAAGCTTAAGACTACCCTCATTGTTTAACTGTTTCGTATAAAACTATTTAAATTTTTCTGTTTAAATATTTAAGAGACCTTGATAAATAGGCACGCTGTTACAATATGATGATAAATAGGCACGTTGTTACAATATGATGGTAAATAGGCACGTTGTTACAATATGATGATAAATGGGCACGCTGTTACAATATGATGATAAATAGGCACGTTATTACAATATGATGATAAATAGACACGTTGTTACAATATGATGATAAATAGGCACGTTGTTACAATATGATGATAAATGGGCACGCTGTTACAATATGATGATAAATGGGCACGTTGTTACAATATGATGATAAATGGGCACGTTATTACAATATGATGATAAATAGACACGTTGTTACAATATGATGATAAATGGGCACGCTGTTACAATATGATGATAAATAGGCACGTTATTACAATATGATGATAAATAGGCACGTTGTTACAATATGATGATAAATGGGCACGTTGTTACAATATGATGATAAATGGGCACGCTGTTACAATATGATGATAAATAGGCACGTTATTACAATATGATGATAAATAGGCACGTTATTACAATATGATGATAAATAGGCACGTTATTACAATATGATGATAAATAGACACGTTGTTACAATATGATGATAAATGGGCACGCTGTTACAATATGATGATAAATAGACACGTTGTTACAATATGATGATAAATAGGTACGTTGTTACAATATGATGATAAATGGGCACGCTGTTACAATATGATGATAAATAGGCACGTTATTACAATATGATGATAAATAGACACGTTGTTACAATATGATGATAAATAGGTACGTTGTTACAATATGATGATAAATGGGCACGCTGTTACAATATCATGATAAATAGGCACGCTGTTACAATATGATGATAAATAGGCACGTTATTACAATATGATGATAAATAGGCACGTTGTTACAATATGATGATAAATGGGCACGCTGTTACAATATGATGATAAATAGGCACGTTATTACAATATGATGATAAATAGACACGTTGTTACAATATGATGATAAATAGGCACGTTGTTACAATATGATGATAAATGGGCACGCTGTTACAATATGATGATAAATGGGCACGCTGTTACAATATCACGATAAATAGGCACGTTATTACAATATGATGATAAATAGGCACGTTATTACAATATGATGATAAATAGACACGTTGTTACAATATAATGATAAATAGACACGCTGTTACAATATGATGATAAATGGGCACGCTGTTACAATATGATGATAAATAGACACGTTGTTACAATCTGAATAACAATAATGCTTTTTTGTTTTGTTTTTATATTCGATAGAAAGCAACATTAGATCTAGTTCTGAAAGAAACAACTGAACATTCACAAGACTTTGCATAAAACACTGGAAATGTGAAGTTCTTAGAAAGAATGTTTGTTTGTTTCTTAGAATTTTCGCGCAAAGCTAAACAGGCGTAATTCACGCATAGCCGTTCCTAACTGCGGACTAATAAACTACGTGGAAGGTGGTTAGTCAACATCTCCCACTACCATTCCTTGAGCTGCTCGACTGAAAATTGCCCGTCACTCTTATTGCATATCCACGGCCTCAAAGTGTGCGGAGCGCATTTTTGAAACAAAGAGCCACAAGCCACGGACTCTGTTAGAATTTATATCGAAATAATTTAATAAAATATCTTTATTGGAAAGTATGAATGCCTTTAACCTTCAAAATACGCACAAGAGAATATAGAGACAAATATTTGGAACCCCCTGACGTCGGAAACAATGTGTGTGGGGAGGGAGAGAACAAAGTTGTGAGGGATGTGCGTTTGTCAGAAACTGGGGGGTGGAGCCTAGCGAGCTGCATCGTCATGGAAATTGATGATGTGTTTCCTTGATTTTGAAGATTTGTATATGAAACATACAGCACAAAGGTGCAAAAATATAATGTATCGGTGGGTTATATCCTCACTAATCTTCTTGAACTGTCTGATCTGCGATAAGTTTACAATTGTCTTCCCAGTGAACGGTTCAATATTTATATGTCGACCAAATCGCTTTATCTTATCTTTCCGACTCTTTATCTACGTTTCTTTCAATTCACTTTAGAAAACGTGACTTTGCACAACGATTCTTTATTTTCGGTCAGAAACGCAATTGAAGTTAGAGAAAATCGTAAATTTATCGAAATTTATGGAGGAATAAATAGGTGGGTTGCAGCACACTGTATTGGAGGTGGAAGACCTAGGCCTGTCCTCTTTCATTTTTTGTTTTTAATGAAATGTGAACTGCAATACACACGTTCTTTAAAGCTTCATTGTTATTACGATGAACGCAGTTTTATTAGTCGTTACGCGTTTTATTTTGTATTGTTTCACGTTACTGTTTGAGTAGGGTTGAATGTTAGGATTATTGCATGAAATTGTTAAGAGTCGAACAGAGTTGATGCACATTACAGTTGACCAGTATGCACCATCTTTGTACAGCATAAGTACAGGGTTGAGTAGGACTTTAAACTTTAATTAGGCTTAGACTTAACAGGTTCGTCTCACACTGAAGTTAGGTTTATGCACGTTTACTCAAAATTCCATTAAGGTACAGTAGGATTAATTAAATTTAGGGTTGAACTCGACAGTATCCTTGAACTCTAAAAGTAGGTCTGTGCAGATTTGTTGAAAGTCCAAATCAGGATTGGTGTGTATGAACTCAACAATATTAGATAGTTTAAAATAATGTAGTGAAAAATATTATCAAATAATAGTAATGATAAAAGTTTGTTTGTTTCCGAATTTCGCACGAAGCTACACGAGGGTTATCTGCGCTAGCTGCCCCTAATTTAACACTGTAAGACTAGAAAGCAACCAGTCATCACAACCCATTGCCAACTCTTGGGCTATTCTTTTACCAACGAAAAGTGGGATTGACTGTCACATTATAATACCTCTACGGCTGAAATGGCAAGCATGTTTGGTGTCATGGGGACTCGAATCCGCGATCATCAGATTATGAATCGAGCGCCCTAACCATCTGGCCACACCAGTGCCATGACAAAATCGAACTTTATCTAATTTTATTTATATGAACTAAAATTTTGGGGGTTAAAAATACACTACATTTCCAAAAGTATGTGTACACCCCTTCTAATTAGTGGGTTCGGCTATTTCAGCCACACCCATTGCTAACAGGTGCATAAAATCCAGTATACAGCCATAAATCTCTATAGACAAACATTGGCAGTAGAATTGGTTGTACTTAAGAGTTCAGTGACTTTAAACGTGGCACTGTCATAGATGTCACTTTTCTAACAAGCCAGTTCGTCAAATTTATGCCCTTCTAGAGCTGCCCCGGTCAACTGCAAGTACTGTTAATGGGAAGTGGAAACGTCTAGGACCAACAACAGCACAACCACGAAGCGGTAGACCATACAAGTTCACAGAACAGGACTGCCGAGTGCTAAAGCGCGTAGCGTGTAATAATCGTCCGTCCAGTTCCAACACTCATATCGAGTTCCAAACTGCCTCTGGAAGCAACGTCAGCACAAGAACTGTTCGTCGAGAGCTTCATGAAATAGGTTTCCATGACCAAGCATCCGCACACAAGCCTAAGATCACCATGCGCAATGACAAGCGTGTGCTGGAGTGGTGTAAATCACACCACCATTGGACTCTGGTGAAAACGCGTTCTCTGGAGTGATGAATCATGCTGCACTATCTGGCAGTCTGACCGACGAATCTGGGTTTGGCGGATGCCAGGAGAACGCTTCCTGCCAGAATGCATAGTGCCAACTGTAAAATTTTATGGCAGAGAAATAATGGTCTGGGGCTCTTTTTCATGGTTTGGGCTAGGCTCTTTTAATTTCAGTGAAGGGAAATCTTAATGCTACAGCATACAATGACATTCTAGAGAATTGTGTGCTTCCAACTTTGTAGCAACAGTTTGGGAAAGCCCTTTTTTTGTTTCAGCATGACAATACACCCGTGCACAAAGCGAGGTCTATATGGTTTGCCGAGATTGGTGTGGAAAAACTTGACTGGCCTGCACAGAGCCCTGATCTCAACCCAATTGAACACCTTTGGGATCAATTGGAACGCTGACTATGAGCCAGGCTAATTGTCCGACCACACTGGTACTCTTGTGGCTCAATAGGAACGAATCCCCGCAACCATGTTCCAAAATCTAGTGAAAAGCCTTCCCAGAAGAGTGGAGGCTATTATTGCAGCAAAGGGGGACCAACTCCATATTAATGGCCATGGTTTTGGAATGAGATGTTCAACAAGCACATATGGGTATGATAATCGGGTGTCCACATGCTTTTGGCCATGTAGTGTGTATCTGATGCTCTATAAGCAAGGAGCTTAAGGGTTTGTGTTTGTTTGTTTTCCCTTTTTTAGCTCATAATTTAATGTACTGCCCTTGGAATAAAGATGCTATTTGCAGTGACTGGAAAAATTAAATATGCCACCTATCTATTATTACATTTATTTATCATATTTAATTGTAACTGTACAACCTAGTCAACTGATAGATGTTTGATCACCATCAGGCTTTTAAAAACATTGCTTTGAAATCCCTGGAAAGTAGTGAACTACATATTTGTGAGAAGTAATAATTTTTTGGGTCATTTAATACTAACAATGGTCGATAGCTGTTGACTTTCGTAACGTAAGACAGCGCCTTCTATTCACTGCGATATTTGTTAATAGCTATTGCAGACAGGCGTAATATAATGACTTAGTTATTAGAGTTAAGCGCTAACAAATTGGTTGAATACAATGGCTTTGTGTACCAGTATTCGGTATTATTTCGTTAAAATGTAATACAAACTTGTCCCGTTCTTATAAAGAGTAATAATGCTATATTAAACGTTTGTTTTGTTTTTTTGAATTTCGCACAAAGCTACTCGAGGGCTATCTGTGCTAGGCGTCCCTAATTTAGCAGTGTAAGACTAGAGGGAAGGCAGCTAGTCATCACCACCCACCGCCAACACTTGGGCTACTCTTTTACCAACGAATAGTGGGATTGACCGTAACATTATAACCCGCGACCCTCGGATTATAAGTCGCACGCCTTACGAGATAGGCCATGCCAGGCCTATATTAAAAGTAAATCGTATCTTATATTTATTTTCTACTTCCATTTTTTTACGAGAAATACTAGGTTCAAGTATAAATACTTTTATATATTTTTTGACAGCGTAAATTATTAAAGTTGATCATTCTTGCTGCTTTTGGAAAATCCATTAGCTAATGTAACCTGAGTAAGTTCTGAAACTTATATGGGCCTCATGTTAATTAATAAGTGCTCTAGAACACGATTTTGATTAACTAAATCTAGGGTTATCATCGAATGCAAATTTACTAACAGCCAGTAAAAAACCAAACGGTCACATTTTAAAGTAGGTTATGTCTTTTATTGCTCTACAGCTTTCCCAGTTAGTCTTTTTGGTATAAACACACACTCGCCATCACTACCTAAATTCTCCAATTCTTGCCTACGTTTAAAAACACGCCTCGGTAATCAGCTACAAGGGAAACTGTTGCATAATCTGTACTTTACGAGCACATAACATCGCAAGCACTGAGTTAGGGTTAAGAAATATATAACATCTACATACATGTAAGTAAATAAAATTAGTCTGCATTTTATAATTTATTTTAGTGTTTATGATTTTTAACGATGTCAGTGAAAAAAAAAATGGGTACTATTTGTCTGTGTGTCAATAAAAACAAAATTGTAAGGTTGACAACCCTGGTTAGGCCCCTCTGGGACTGTGAGGTGATTTGTCGAACTGTTAAGATTATCCTGTAATTATGTTGAAGTGGAGTTATTGGTAGAAAAGACACTCCAGTGGAGTTGTTGGCAGAGAATATATTGAAGAAGGTATTCCAGTAGAGTTATTGGTTGAGAAGACATTTCAGTGGAGCTGTTGGCAGGGAATATATTGAAGAAGGTATTACAGTAGAGTTATTGGTAGAGGAGACATTTCAGTGGAGTTGTTGGCAGAGAATATATTGAAGAAGGTATTACAGTAGAGTTATTGGTAGATAAGACATTTCAGTGGAGTTGTTGGCAAAGAATATATTGAAGAAGGTATTCCAGTAGAGTTATTGGTAGAGAAGACATTTCAGTGGAGTTGTTGACAGAGAATATATTGAAGAAGGTATTACAGTAGAGTTATTGGTAGAAAAGACACTCCAGTGGAGTTGTTGGCAGAGAATATATTGAAGAAGGTATTCCAGTAGAGTTATTGGTAGATAAGACATTTCAGTGGAATTGTTGGCAGAGAATATATTGAAGAAGGTATTCCAGTAGAGTTATTGGTAGAGAAGACATTTCAGTGGAGTTGTTGACAGAGAATATATTGAAGAAGGTATTACAGTAGAGTTATTGGTAGAGAAGATACTGCAGAGGGAGAGTCTACAGGAAGTAAAAAAAGGCATATTTTCTTTAAAGGAATTAAAGAAGTTAGTCTGTCTGTTAGAGAAAGATATATCGTTTCAGTGGCATTACGTGTTTCGTATTAACTCTTAAGCAGCGAAATGGAGTTAGTTGCTGATTCAGCACAACAGAGCCATACCTGGTCGTGGAAACCAGCATTTGTTTGGCTTTTACTCTCCGTCAGGTTGGTAATCTCTTTGGATTACATTTATTATAGACTTTATCTATATATCTCGTGATTCTCTGATTCCTGCTTGAACAGCATCAATTACATCACTTTGGATCTAAGAATGCCAATTAAACTGGACGATGATGAAGCTAATAATAGTGAATATAGAAGTATTCATCCACTTTATATTCCTACATCACTTTTCAGTCTCCACAAGTTTGCATTCAACTGCCACTAATTGGGTTCATTGATAGAAGGTAGTCTGGACAGAGTAGAGATCTTGACATCTTATGTTTGTTCTTGAAAGTTATGTAACTAATTCTCCTTTCCACATTATTAAAAATCTTTATGTATAACACTTCTTTCATAAACCATAAGATGGTAGAGGAAACATTTTCACATTGAGAGTACTCATGTCCAATGAAAGATTAGTGACCTGATAAAGGAAGTTTTTCATGGTATCTGATGGCTGGAATAAAATTGTATTGAAGGAGTAATTAATTAATTATTTTTTGACAACCACTCGAGATTCAGTCATTTACTAATTCAATATAAAAACTTACATTTTATAAAACAATGATTATTATTATTTATACAGTTCTAAAAATTAGACTGTTTCCAGTCTCAAATTTACAATAAAATACCAGAAACTTATTGTGCAGGGTAAATAAAAAAAAAAAAAAAACCGATGAAACTGGAGACCGTGAATGAAATTGTTATCATAAGATTTTTAGTTTTTTTACCTTCTGGGTCTTGTTCTAGGAAATCTGTATTGATATTCAGTGAAATAATGCCTAAAGAAGGTCCTGATTTCATATAGTGTAGAAAAAGCGGGTTGTAGTTGTTCTAATGAGATCCGTATTGATGTTTTCTAAAGATGTACTCTGGGTGTGAAACTCAAAATTTCACAATATCCTTCTTCAATACGAAAGGATAGAAGCAATTATGGCTACACGTTGTGTGATGCCAAGCAAGCATTTCTCGTTGATAAAACAATACATGTATACACATGAGCAGAAAACAGGTTTAATAAGAAGATGCGACGAAACAGAGCATTCGAAAATGATAGAAATTAGCACTTTAGACAATGATGCAACATACCTACGAAAGAATGTTATTAAAGAAATGATCTGCAAGATGAGGAACGCGTTTTAACAGGTAACCTCTTTATGGGCGTGACCAATTTCGAAGGTCATTATGACAAGCATAGTGTTCTTGAACATATGGTTAACTTTAGAAATAACACTCCATTTGATCGTAGGATCACGTGGGACGCTCCACAGCTGCGGAATATAAAGATTTCTCTCGGTCAAGATGGTGAAAAGACCTGTCCCCTCCCTGTACTTTAGTCACTTTGGCTGACATCCTACTGTGTTTCCGTTACACGTGTGCTGAAAGAAACTGGTGGTTTGGAAACAAAAATAACCAACAACAGATTTCAGTGTTTGCCATGTTGGTCGGAGCATGTTATAACTTCTGTTTGATACCCTGTACCGTGGCTCATGAGTAAGTTATTGGAAGATTTAAGGAAGAGCTCTTAAAATGGATGGAGAGAAAAGAGAGAACAATAATGGATAAAATAATAAAGAATAGGACAGAATGAAACAAAGGACAGGAGGAAAGAAATAACAGAAAAAAGCAAATATCAGAATAAAACAAAAGACAGAAGGAAACAAATAACAGAATGAAACAAAGAGCAGGATAAAACAAAAGACAGAAGGAAACAAAGGACAGAAGAAAAGAAATAACAGAAAGAAACAAAGATAAGAATAAAACAAAAGACAGAAGGAAACAATAACAGAAAAAAGAATGAAACAAAGGACAGAAGAAATGAAATAACAGAATGAAACAAAGGACAGAAGAAATGAAATGACAGAAAAAAACAAAGATCAGAATAAAACAAAAGACAGAAGGAAACAAATAACAAACTGAAACAAAGAGCAGGATAAAACAAAGGACAGAAGGAAACAAATGACAGTAGGTTTGTTTTGAAAGCTACACAAGAGCTATCTGCACTAGCCGTCCCTAATTTAGCAGTATAAGACTAGAGGGAAGGCAGCTAGTTATCACCACCCACCGACTTAATATAAGTCGTAGCCGTTTATAAAATAAAATGTAACAACTATCATGAATTCTATATAGGAGAAACAAGCGGAAAACTGAAAACCAGATTCAAAGAACACACATACAAAAACACCTTCGAACATTTTTGAACACTGCAAATCAAATAAGCACAACATAAGCATAGAAAACACCAACATACTAAGTAGAGAAATAAATACAAACAAACGCAAAATAATTGCAGCTCTATTTATACAAGAACTCACACCAAAATTAAATCAATTTAAAGGAACACCTTTATACCTATATTAATTAATAACCTAATATCTAACTGCAACGCCCCCTACAATCTCGTACCCATTCACCCTCTCGTGCCTAAGAAATGTGCCCAGCAACGGTCAGCTACAAACTCTCTTTGTTAACCTGAAGATGACCTAAAAAGGTCGAAATGTCATTCTGTACTTTATTTTAATTAAAGTTTTTATACCCACTCCAGCCGTCTTTAGAATACATGTTTACTTCAAGTGGACTTCTCTTCATCATTAATGTGGCTTCATTCTACAACAAAGAATCAAACAGAATAAGAGACAAAGCATACGAAGGACTACTACATCTCCAGAAAGTCCGTTTAAGTAAACTCATAACTAACGTTTGTTCATATTTAACACTATGTGTATATTTTTTATGGCAAAGCCACATCGGTCTAAGGAAGTGAATCGAACCCCTGATTTTCGCGTTGTAAAGCCGAAGACCTACCGCTGGCGCACCGACAAACAACATCTAATACCACGTTTGAAGGTTAATCAATAAATTAACTGTTTCCCATTGATTATGAGTCGAACTTGAATTGTAATCACCTACTATTACACTTATCAGGCTCAGTTATAACCAAATTAAAAAATAATAATAAAGTGGTTGAAATTTTCCTAATACCTTAAATGGAATATACAAATATAACTGTAACAACTAACCACAACACTAGAGGATTTCTAGTACTGTATTATTTTTGTTTATTTCGAATTTCGCGCAAACCTACGCGAGGGCTATCTGCGCTAGCCGTTCCTAATTTAGCAGAGTAAGACTAGAGGGAAGGAAGCTAGTTATCATCACCCACCACCAACTCTTGGGTCTCTTTTACCAACGAATAGTGGGATTGACTGACACATTATAATGCCCCCACTGAAAGGGCGAACGTGTTTGGTGTGACGGGGATTCAAACCCGCGACCCTTGAATAACGAGTCGAGTGCCTTAACCACCTGGCCATGCCGGGCCTTCTAGTACTATAACAATTAAGCCTATATATATATATAAACGAGCGTGTGTGAATTTGTTGTTGTAGATAGTTGTGTGATAAGCGCATGTATTTAAAGTTAATAAATAAAATAATGTTGTATGTTTTATCTTAGAAGTCGAGTATTGTTTTTGACATATTTGGGTAGAGATAAAATGTTAAAAAAGTGTAGCAGACATACCAGAAAAAACAAAGCATCTTTGTACTCGTATTTTTCTTAAGCAAAACCCGCAGTGTTTCTTCCAGGTATTCGAAAGACATCTAGCACGACCTCTAGCTTAACTGATAAAATGACAATGAGGACGTGAACAAAAAGAGAGACAGCAAGATATAACAGATAATCAATTGAACATAGAAAACGACACCGTAGGAGACGAACAGAACCGGTCTCCAATGTTCTTTCAGAACATGAGACATGTTAAACAATCATCAAGAGATTGTATCATTATCTCCTGGGGTGTTGATTTTAATCAAAGGTTATTGTTCTTGTAAAAACACGGGTTTACTTGATAGTGCAAAGCAAAATAGAGTGTAGGTTAAGCGACATAAATATCGAGATAAACCGGTGAAACAGAACTTGTAAAGTTGTCCTGTTGTGGGACGGCGTGAACTTTGTAGATTTGTTAAATTCGACTGCAAGAAACTATAACCAGTCTATCTGTATTACTTTCAAATAGCGGTAATAACGAAACTTACAATATATTTGGTTATACATTATTCAACTTTTCTAAATACATTTTTAAGGTACTGTAAGGGCCGGGTTTTGCTTAGTGGTTGGCTAGTCAGGTTGTGGATAGAAAGATCCACGGTTCAAGATGAGATGCCCTTGAAACGTTCCGCATTTTCAGCTGTGAATGCCTTATTAAAGTAACAACCATCTAATTATTTAGTCCACAGGGCCGGGTATAACCCTGTGGCTGGCTGCATTTCTTGGAGTCAGTAGTTCAACAGTTTCAAATTAATGCAAATCATACCTGAATCCTGAGGATTTCTGATATGGACGTTAGGCTTAGGTGCACATAAAGTCCAGATTAGAATTCCTAGTCCAATAATACTTTATTTTCCTTAATTAATATCTATGTGTGTGTGTATATATCAGGAACAGGAAGTTGGATATATATATATATATATACACAATTGTTAAATCATTAAAATAACGTACATGCCTCCAACTTGCATGGCAGTACGTATGCGGACTTATAAAACTAGAAATCGGGTTTCGATACCCGTGATGGGCAGAGCCTAGATAACCCATCACATAGATTTATATTTAACTTCAAACAATAATATACATTATAATGCTGAATTTTAAGTTCAACATAAATATATTATATTAAATCATATTGTATTGTAATATACTTGGTGTATGTCACATTTTTCAAAAATACTACGACCTAATTGTTTATTTTTGAGTCTTGTTCTTCGGCTGCTACCATATTCGAGGAAGTTCTGAGAAGGAATAATTCTTTGGTCATAGTGAGAGAGTTTCGATCCTTGGTCTTCCCATTAGAACTTTAATTAATTAACCTATTTTAATGCTTTAAAAGAGATTTAACCAGGTTTCGCTTGCTTCTGTGCTCGGCGATTATATTTTCAGTCAGATGGATGTAGAAATCTAGTTTGTTTCTGAAAAACAAAAGTCCATTTTTAGAAAGCGCTTGGATTATAGGGTATTTTTGTGTTAAACCATCACAACGATTAATATCCAGTCGCCACAATTTTTTTAAACAACTTGGAAGATATTAGAGTGATGAATCGGACTGTTTTATTCATTCTAAATGTTCTGTCACTACACAGTTTAAAAAAGAAAAAAAAAGAGCGATTGGGGTTGTATTATTTGTAGAATTTTGCGCATAGTTACTCGGGTTATCTGCACTGGTTGTCCCTAAATCTGAAGTGATAAACTAACCTGAGAGAAGACAAACATCTAGTCAACACCACTCACCACCAACTCTTGGGTTACTGTTCTATCAGTAAATAGTTAATTACAATCAAACTAACTTGTTTACTTCATCTTTAATACTTAACCCATTCATTATAACTAAACAAACTGGTCAAATCATATACCTCTAATACTGCTTCAATTGACTATAACTAAACCAATTAGTATCCACGTATTTTTTATCTATAAACTATTATTTGACAAAAGTCTTTGTGTGTATGTGTCCACCTATAATTGGTGAACCATGGGATAGATTTTCATCCAACCTCGCATGAACCCTTAGGACCATCAGAAGAGTGACAAGAGGAGGGATATACCCCACCCCTTCCACCATTGTCAGCTAATAATACATATACCAGTAATTATAACAAACTATATGAACCACCAGTTATAACTAAACTGATGTTTACCCTTGTTGTATTATGTATCATACACGAATAATTATCGGTCTTAATTATATGTAAAGTTGTCTTTACATGAGTTCGTGTCTTTTCACTCTTTAATATTTAACACTCTTTGTTTTTATATCTTGGTGAGGAAAATAGTGAAACGTGAACACGCAAGTTTTCATTAATTAACAAAAACCGGTAAACTCAGATAAAACTGAATTAGCTCTAGAGTAATTGGATAGGGCAACTTAATATCAAGAGATTCTGTCAAGATAGCAATTTTAAAGTAATGCTATATCTTTGAGTAACTGAGTCGCGAAACTGGCATAACGTAAAATATAAGTATTTTATTCTTTCACAAATAGAAACCCAGTGTATCTACTTACTCCTGAGATGGGCCCGACATGGCTAAGTAGTAAGGGCATTCGACTCGTAATCTGAGGGTTGCAGGTTAGAAGAATTCCTATCACAACAAACATGCTCGCCCTTTCAGCCGTGGGGGGCGTTATAATGTGACGGTCAATACAACCATTCGTTGGTAAAAGGGTAGCCCAAGAGATGACGGTGAGTGGTGACGATTAGATGCCTTCCCTCTATTCGTACACTGGAAATTAGGGACGGCTAGCGCAGATAGCCCCTGTGTAGCTTTGCGCAAAAATTCAAAACAAACTTCTGAGATGGGGCACTCATTTCTACTGGGTCGTCTATACTTAACTGTTGAAGCTGCTTCCATGTATCAGAATGACTGAATCCAGTGTTTCTTAGTTTACAACAAACATCGTATTCACCAACAGCGATGGATTTATCTATGAGTGTTCATTCGTATTTCAACACAGGTAAAGAAGGCTGTAGCCTCTAGATTTCACTTTAACCGAACTCTGTTTTCTGTTGAAAGACACACCTGTCTATAACCTTGAACTACGTGTAGTATTGCAGCAATAATCAGGGCAGAACATTTTTTATCCAGCAGAGAACAACAAGTGAACAAGTGCTACTAGAACTAAATCAAATTAACGACTATGTGAAAACCGCACACGTATACAGAACAAGTGATAATTTCAAAATAAATAATATAATAACAAATGAAGGTAGAAACACACGGTCTATTGATATACCATACCTCGACCAATTGGGATCTGGAGCCTGTACATGTTACGTTCTATGCATGGTTTCTAAACCAATGGTTCCCCAGCTATTTTAGTCTGAAGCTCCCTTGAAATGAACAAAAAGTCTGAGCCTCCCAAACTATAACTTTAGCGTGGTGATTGAAAAACAGTGACATAGTAAAAACAAACAACACTTCTTTTAGACATACCATACCATTTAATTAACTTAACATGATTTTTATTGGTTTTCGGCCAATTTTTGGTGCCCCCCACAAAAAAACAACTCTGCGGCCCTCACTAGGGGTTTCCGCTTTGGG
Organism: Tachypleus tridentatus; assembly: GCF_004210375.1. Lineage (NCBI taxonomy): Eukaryota > Metazoa > Arthropoda > Merostomata > Xiphosura > Limulidae > Tachypleus > Tachypleus tridentatus. Next base: position 109,101,374 of record NC_134836.1, on the reverse strand, counting down.
AAACGCTGATCTCAAGAAAAACTCCAAAAGCTACAATCAATCTATCGCTAGTAATAAATCTTGGGACATGAACACTCTCAAATAGGAAATGATAGAAGAAACCCATCTGTTTGAAAAGTGTAACATTAGGAAAGGTGATGCTTACTAACAAGTACTGATACAGCTTACGGCTTTCTGCACGTGCAGAGTTTACGATGATATCATGAAGGTGTTACTTTCTTCCATTCCCCAGTCGGTGCAGAGCCAAACTACCTGACGTCATAACCTTGCCATGATACCTTGTAACGGATGGGAATGTTTTGTCACTACACAGTTTAACAAACACGTTACTGGAAAGGTCCAGAGTTCGAGACAATATACCCTCGAAATACTCCGCATTTTCAGCTGTAAGTACATTATAAAAGTGAAGTCAACTCCATTACTTAATTCAAAATGGTTATAAAATAGGCTATGTTGTTTAAGGTAGTTCTTTATAATATTGGAAGTGATAACCCGAAGAATATCCTACAACACAACAAATTATCGCCCAGTTGCACCCAAAAAATATTCCATACAACTGGGGGTGCAACAAAACATTAAGTCCATTAAGTCCTACGAAGGTATTGTTGTAATCTGATTTTAATATTTTAATTTAAATATTTGCTAAAGGGAGTTGTTATTGTGATGATACAATATCAAGAAGGTTCATCGTGATTAGAAAAGCTTTGTGAAACATGTACAGACAAAGTTACGATATAAATATGATAATGATCAAGTGTTTGTGAACTCAATTAGAAGTTGCTGATCAATGATTAAGTAACTTCGATCACTTTTAGTAGTAAACGTTATCCCGTCTATTCTGTTACTCCATTGATTATGAGTTGGGCGTGGTACATTTAGCGAAAAACTTCTGTTGAAACATTATTTGTATCAAAGTGAATGTAGCCTGTGGAAATGTTATAGAAAAACGATAAAAGTAGCAAACTAATTCACTATCGTCACGTGAACTGTACCTGAAATAATTTTTTAGTAAATAATCAAAAAATAAAAAATAATAAATGCTCAGTAACAGAACACTAGTACAATATGCAGGCCGATACACGATATAACTGAGTCGCTACCGAAACGGTTTTGTTGCCTCGAAATTGTACTGATCATTTCGTTCATTTGGCTCGGAAGTGTCGATCATTGATAAAGACACGAACAAATGACTGCAAATTCTAATGACTTTGACCAAAGTCCAAGCGGTCAACTGAAGGACTGAATAAGGGTTTCTTGGCCTTAATCCTGACTCACGAATAACGTTCCCTTTCGTATGGTCACTAATAACTGCCCAAAGTATTGACCTCAAGATCATATTGAATCCACGGGCAATGGACAGAGCTATGAGAATGTATTGTAATTGACCTTTCACGACCTTGACTGCACTATCCACTGTACAGACCAATTGTTTGATAATGTATGCAGGAACGTTCCGTTGTAGACGTGGATTCACCATTTAATGATGTTTGTTTAGTTTTAATATAGGTATTACTGTCAAACAACAGCAGGCAACATCGATATATAACCAAAACCGAAGTAATCACCAAAATAACAAACTCTGAATAACAGATAAAGGGTTGCTCTATTTCCAGGAAGGTAGTATAGGGGGTTAACATGTGTGGAACATACATAACTAATTTCTCGATATTAATTCGGGTTCAATTATTCAATTAACCACATTACATACTTACACCTTTGGTGTTACAGGCCAGTTTAATTTGATCCAAGTGTTTGAACTCCCCATTATCACAGCGGCATGTCTTCGGACTCACACTGCCAAAAACCGGATTTTAATACCCGTGGTGGGCAGAACATGGATAGCCCATTGTGTAGCTTTGTAATTAATTCAAAACAAACAGAGTACTACACTTTCTTACACAGAAATAGTTATCAATGTTTTTGTCACAGTGTGTGTTCGGAGTGACTTTCGCTCTTTACGGCTGAAGATGCTCTGATAAATTTTTTTATAATTACCTTAAACATTTTAGTTTTCACTTTTACAAACGTGAAACAAATTGAATCATATCGTATAAGTAAATTATAATATTAATTAAAGCACCTGACATAGACAGTTTAGTATATTCAAATAAATTAAAACTCACAATATAATGTGTTATTCATACTAGACCGATGTTCACAATTTTATGACAGGCCTAACATCCTAAAAAAAATTCCCCCTTATCTTGAAGGATGTATTGAAGCTGCTTGTGAATGTCTCTGTGTTCCTACTATTTCTGTCTGTATTCTGGGGAAGAGAGTATCTTTTTTGTAACGACAGAAATAGTTTTTGGAGAAATCTCAATATCCTCTTAGGGCAATGTTTCAGGTGAGCGGTTTCTTGTTCCATTCGTTCACTCGGAGTTAAAACAACATAACGTAAGCCTCGTGACTATCAGTCTTGCTGAAAGTGGTAACAGAATATGAAAACCGAGACCGTTAGAGAAGTAGCATACGACAGTGAAAACATAAGTTAGGCAGGACTAATTTTACCAGCAATGAAATCGCAGTGAACCGTAAAAATAACTTGGAAGAAACGACTAGAAAAACATTAGTACTGAAGCAATGTTGAATACAGTATAAGCACTGTTACTATTACAATTGAAACAAATACTGCTAAGTCAGGAATCCACACTATTTAGGTATGGTTATTAGACACACAGTACAAGAGTACTTCAGATAGGGCTCTAGATGAACAATGCTCGCAATAGAAAACTTCTTCTAAACAATCAGCACATGTGCTACTATAACCCCCTACTTTTGAATCCAAAGTTACGTCATTGTACACGCTAATGAGATTACCTAGAAAAATATTGTCTTTACTTACCTTTATTTATTTGTGTTTGTTTTATTTCTGTTGAAACTATATTACAAAATAACGCTCAAAACGTTTTGAGCAGTTTAATTATGATCTGTTTATTTCGTTTATGAAACGAACGATAATGGAGTGCCCATACTTTCATTGATCTCAGAACACGTCTTACGTTTGCTGGCTTTTTTTCTGGACAACTAATTATACAGTTTGAAATATTTCTAAATTTATTACGCCCTAAAATTAATGTACTGATGAGAATGAGAAAGGGTGTGAATTTCTGTTGGTTTTTTTTTCATGGTTAGTAACTTCTCATGTGTAAAGATGAAATTAGCAGAACTATGAAAACATGGTGATCGTTAATTGAACGTTAGCTCATCACAAGACTCGAAAAACAAGGATTATGAGAATTTTAGTGGCTACAGCTAAGGTTCGTTGGAGTTTAAAAAAATAAACAAAAAACCAGCTGACTAAGTCTGTATCTGTTGTTTTTTTATTGCAAAGCCACATTGGGCTATCTGCGGAGTCCACCGCGAGGAATCGAACCGCTGATTTTAGCGTCGTAAACCTGTAGACTTACCGCTGCACCAGCGAGGGACAGGTGGGTGATAAAATAGGTTATCAGTAAACTGTACTGTCAGAACAAGGGGTGGGTGATAAAATAGGTTATCAGTAAACTGTACTGTCAGAACAAGGGGTGGGTGATAAAATAGGTTATCAGTAAACTGTACTGTCAGAACAAGGGGTGGGTGATAAAATAGGTTATCAGTAAACTGTACTGTCAGAACAAGGGGTGGGTGATAAAATAGGTTATCAGTAAACTGTACTGTCAGAACAAGGGTGGTTAATGTGGTTATAAAATGTTTAAGTATTGAAAGCATGACAGAAGAAAACATTCAAATGATTTGATTTACTGTGTTATTCCGTATGTGTCTGACTTACTACACAATGTGGAGAAATAGGCCCCCTGGTGGCTCAAGAAGTGTCTGAGGGCTTATAATACCAAAAATTGAGTTTTTATACCTACTTTGCAACTTTTTTGTTTAACGATAATCCAGCAAGCAAATGTACAGAAGCAACTGACGAAAAAAGAAGAGAAAAAATTTCAATTCTATACTGTATTTTATTGTATACCAGTTGGAGTTCTCCTCCCGTGGAAAGAATTATTGTATACCAATTGGAGTATTCCTCCCGTGGAAGTTATGTATACTCATGATTACTCTTAGGACATGAAAAGTTGCTTCCCTTATATGTAATTATAAAAATAACAATGTAATAACATCCATAAAAACTGCAAAACACAAATGTGAAACCGCAAATTTGTAAGTATCTCTACATGGACCTGACAAACGTTTTTGTAAAGTATTCATTGTTCTTTGTTGAAAACTTTCAGACGACACTGTAAAGAGAGAGAACAAACAACAACATTTGTTCGACGCTACTGTGACTTATTGTACTGTACACAGTATTTATTGGACACGACTGTACCTTACTGTGCACAGTATTTATTGGACACGACTGTACATTACTGTAGACAGTATTTATTGGACACGACTGTACATTACTGTACACAGTATTTATTGGACACGACTGTACAGTACTGTACACAGTAGTTATTGGACACGACTGTATCTTACTGTGCACAGTATTTATTGGACATGACTGTACATTACTGTACACAGTATTTATTGGACACGACTGTACATTACTGTACACAGTATTTATTGGACACGACTGTACATTACTGTACACAGTATTTATTGGACACGACTGTACATTACTGTGCACAGTATTTATTGGACACGACTGTACATTACTGTAGACAGTATTTATTGGACACGACTGTACATTACTGTACACAGTATATATTGGACACGACTGTACATTACTGTGCACAGTATTTTACACCAAACAGAAAAGACATAAACATGGTTAAAACATTTTACTGTAAAAGTAATATATGTCCATTTTCCTGAAATTAGCCGGATAATGGGTGGTGCCGGAAAAGAAATTACCGGATATGGGACGTTCGGCTGTACTTATATATGCATGTTTGTGAGTGTGTTTGTAATATTTAAGGCGAATCACTTTGATCTTTAATAACAGAAAACGCTCACAATAAAGTTAATTAAGTTGGTGTCTGTTCACACAGGTTTTCTATGAAGGTTTATGATTTCTTGACATTAAGAAACAAGTTTTTAAATATATTGCCTGATAAAAAAATCGAGGTTTCTCTGTATATATACGAGGACGAAAGAAAAATAAACCAAACGATAAAACAAATATACTAAAATAAGCAAACTTAATACGAATCACCTTGATTTAAGATTGAAACAAATACTTAAGACATGGATGTAGCATTAATTCGCTACATAACGGGGTGTCATAAAACGGGCGCCTGTCACCAGCAATTTTACTGCTCTTAGCCACCAATAAGATACGTTCTTCTCAACCCAATGGAATATGACTGGAAGAAGGTAACGGAGCCGGCAACAGAATGTCGGGGGGAGAGAGGAAACACCTCTCTCGGTCCCGTGAAGCATACATTCACTTCAATAGTGGTGCCGCGTCTGTGCGTAGTGCCAGAATTCTGAAGTTGGGATCCATCCAGAAACAGCGAAACTACTTTCCGAGGAGCGTAGTTGCTCCGAACTGGAAATTAACCAACGTTTCTCATTACTTTATTTATTTTTTCGTTTCGCTGACGCAAAGTTTCAGAATTCGTTGATTTGTTAATGACAAAGTATGAAGTATTCAGAAGTTCTAGCGAAATTTGAGATAATTTTTATTTTTGTCGCGTGGCAGAATGTTGGACAAGTAGTGACCTTTAACATTGACCTTAAGACGGTCAGTGTCTACCGTGGCCCAACAGAAACGTATTTCGGATTTTCTGTAGCGCAACATCAAACCGAAGGCGTTAGTTGGTGAGTTTGGCTACGTATCATCTAAATTTAAGTTCTAGCTGAATCGTGTTTAGGTATACTTAGCGTTTGACGTGATAGATTTGATTTTATTAGACAAAACAAAACAAATGTTTATTTTATTTTTACTATTTCTTACATTTACGGGCAAGTTAAATCACTAGACTTAGTAATGATAATGTTTTGTAACATATAAAAGTAGGTTTAGTGTTCAAAGTATTTTGTTAATGGAGCGAGCTTTAGTGTTAGCACAAGTCTGAAGCAATTAAGTGAGGTTTAAAAACAGTCGTAAAACGAAACTAGAATAATGAAAGATTACCTTCCCTCTCCAGCTCTGCTCTTTGTCGAGATTGCATGCATTTATGTTGAATAACGTTAAATTATAACTTTGAAAACTTGGAAAATCCTCATATACAGAATGATCAACTATTCGGGTCATTTTTTTTTTATAGTGTGATGACCATCTCATTACTTAATATGCTCATGAAATCCGGTACTAATCTGGTCACAATTTACACAGTAATTAACTCAAAACGGGTTTTGGATCAGAACCAAATTTGAGGAAGACTCCCATACTGGTTTCCCATCTTGTGTAAACTTGTACTTAAATATATAAGTTTTCGAAATTCAGACACGCACACACAAGGATCCAATGACAACACCCTCGCATAGAAAGCTAATACAGTTTTAAACACTGAAATTTATTTACATTAACTAACATAAAACTAAAAGAACTTGTAATATAACAAAGATATAAGAAAAAAACAATCTAATTCAGTTTGTTTTAAGTGAGCTATACTCTTACATTTATGGCTGTTATTATTGCTTTTAGCTATTATAAGTTTCTGTCAAAGCCTTTTTATTGCTACACACCAAACACGATGCGATTTTTTCGCACAGTGACACGATATTTTTGCACATTTCCAAGACAAGGTACGCGTCACAGTGACGCAATAAGTGAAATTCAGTTCTCAAATTACTACGATGCACACTGATAATGACAAGCAAACTGTATTCCAGAGAGGACGAAGAACCTTATTGCGACTAATTTTGAACTGCAGACGTCACAGACGAGTTGAGACGTGTGAAATACTGTAGTCTCTGACGAAAAGTTTAGATACGTGAAATACTGTAAAATAGAGTGACAAGCGACCAATTTAGATATGTGACGTACTGTACAGTAGAGTGACAAGTGACTAATTTAGATAAATAACATACTGTACAGTAGAGTCACAAGTGACCAGTTTAGACATGTGACATACTGTACAGCAGAGTCACAAGCGACCAGTTTAGATATGTGAAATACTGTACAATTGTCACAAGCGACCAGTTTAGATGTGTGAAATACTACAAAATAGAGTCACAAGCGACCAGTTTAGATATGTGAAATACTACAAAATAGAGTCACAAGCGACCAGTTTAGATATGTGAAATACTGTAAAATAGAGTCACAAGCGATGAGTTTAGATATGTGAAATACTGTAAAATAGAGTGACAAGCGACCAGTTTAGATCTGTGACGTACTGTACAGTAGAGTCACAAGTGACCAGTTTAGATAAATAACATACTGTACAGTAGAGTCACAAGTGACCAGTTTAGACATGTGACATACTGTACAGCAGAGTCACAAGCGACCAGTTTAGATATGTGAAATACTGTAAAATAGAGTCACAAGCGACCAGTTTAGATGTGTGAAATACTGTAAAATAGAGTCACAAGCGACCAGTTTAGATATGTGACATACTGTACAGTAGAGTCACATGTGACCAGTTTAGAGATGTGACATACCGTACAGAAAAGAGTCACAAGTAACCAGTTTAGACATGTGACATATTGTACAGTAGAGTGCTTTTGGAGGAACTTTACATTCTACACAGCAGCTCTGACTAGTCTTAATCAGTATTTGACACTAACCAGACCCGGTTTGATGAGCTGCTTTAGGTTGTGGGTCATCATATATTATGATATATGAATGGGAATCTTAAGTGAAAAGAAACCATTCGTTCAGATAAGTGGTTGGTTATATGTTAGTTCACCGTTTGCCCACCACGAGTATCAAAATTCAGTGTTTAGAGCTATAAGCCTTCAGTTTTGTATTTGATGGAACTGGAAGGCATTGAATGCCAAAAAACAACAACAACGCAACAAATCACTGTTGTATTTCTACTAAAGACGTCTTTGTGATAAAGTCAAAGCAATATTATTAGGGATATCAACCTTTTAAGCTAAACTTTATTAGTCTTGCTAGATTTACCTTGATAAGAGCCTGGATTATCGTTCCAAACTGTGAATCCCTGAGTGCAAGATTCATTATCGTAAACTTGTGCATCGGAAGTTGGAGCCTTGGATGCATTATAAGAGTGACGGTTAGATCCTACATTTTCGATTAAAGTAGCCAAAGTTGGTGGTAGGGGATGTTAACTAGCTACCTTATCTCTATTCTGTTACTTCGCAATTAGATATTGTTAGCACAAATAATCCTTGTGTTACTTTACGCGAACATCCGAAATAAAACAAAGTTCTTGATGAGAGCTCATGAACCTCGAATTTAGATTCCATGTCGTAGATCGTTTTAGCTCCTTGTGATAAGGTCTTATGAACCTCGATGTTAGACAAGTCGTCGTTGATCGACGTAGCTCTTTTTGATAAGTACCTATGAACCTCGAAGCTGTTGGTCTTGTAGTTTTTAATCGCAATCTTTCTGTTGATGGCAGAACCTTAGCCCTAACGAAGTGTTAATTAAGTGTTTTTTTGGATCTTTTATATAGCTTTTTTTACGTTACTTCTCTGTTGTTGTTTTCTGGGAAATTTTATTCACATATGGGTGAATCCTGTTACATAGTGAACCAAACCAACTTAGCAAAAAAAGGAAAAACGCTGAGTAACAAACGACTCAACATTCGTACAAAACTAGGGAAGCAGCACCTTTAAAATAGTAAATATTTATATATTTCACTTCTACAACGTGGGTTATTCTGATTCAAAAAAACGCAAAACGATAAAGGATTTATAGAGAAAAAATATGCAATTTCTATAATATATCTACCTCTATTTTCTTTCACGTATATGTACGTTTTACATTATTTCATAGGCCTTTGGTTATTAAGGTAATTTTGTCAAAAACTCCCTTCACGAAAATATTTTACAAAGGTTAAAAGAATAACGATAAACAAACTGTGTCATAGTATGAAAAAGTATACGCATGCGCATTACATTGGGACATCTGTGAGGGAATGTTGGGTCGGTTTGTGTCTATTATTGTTTGTCCTGAGTGTATGTTTCTTAAAATGTATCGTATGTCAGTGTTCAATGTAACAATCACAGACCGTCACGAATTATAAACATTCAGCGACATTACCTACCACAAACAAGCACCATGATAAATAACATTTTCAGCAAACGCCTTCCATCAAAATATTCGCCCTGTGAAGCAGTTTTAATATTGATATTGTCTTAAAAACAGACCATGTTTTTTATTCAATACTTTACCACGTACCTTGTCTGAAACAGCTCGTTGTTAATATATTCTTTCCCATATATAAACTACAATCCAGTCGTGGTCCACTGGTTCATCATACCTTGAAGAACACATGGTATAATAGATCCCTAATCACACACTTTCCTGTGAGGAAAAAAAACATCCACATATTCATCACACATTAAACAATCCAATAGCTAACAAAATCGTAGTCAAACGTCTTTTCTTGAAGAAGTAAGAACGATTCATTTATTCATCACACATTAAACAATCCAATAGTTAACAAAATCTTAGTCAAACGTCTTTTCTTGAGGAAATAAGTAAGACTCATTTATTCACCACACATTAAACAATCCAATTGCTAACAAAATATTAGTCAAACATCTTTTCTTGAGGAAATAAGAAAAAATCATTTATTCATTTTGCATTATATAAAACAAGAACCAACAAAATCTTAATAAAATGTTTATCAAACAAACAAAAATTCAGCTATGACTGCCTCAATCTCCCCGTCTTGAACAAACAACGACCTTATGATATTTTGAGAACGATATTATAACCTTCTACCTCCTGTATGCATACAAACCTATTAACGTTATTCAGAAGAAAAAACACACAACGTGAAATACTGTTACTGCACTTGAACCATCAGTTTATGTTGGCAAGGTCTCTAATAGGTCTTGTCAAAATCAAGTAAATAGATTTAGTTTGAACATGTGTTGAGGTTCATGAGCATTGCTTGTTTTTTATAAGGCTCGAAATTTAAAACATAAGCCATTGAATATTTTCAGCTGATCCCTTTTATTAATTCCGGAAAATCCTATTTGCTGGAATATCCTTTAACGAAATATTTTCTGAAGAAGGTACTAAAAACATGTTGATCTTGGATAGCAGTGAATCTGTTCATTATAGTCAGATGTTTTATAAAAAAAATGTTTTTTGAATTTTGCGCAAAGCTACACGAGGGCTATCTGCGCTAGCCGTCCCTAATTCAGCAATGTAAGTCTAGAGGGAAGGCAACTAGTCATCATCACCCACCGCCAACTCTTGGGCTACACTTTTACCAACGAATAGTGGGATTGACCGTCACGTTATAATGTCAACAAAGCTGAAAGGGCGAGCATATTTGGTGGGACGGGGATTTGAACCCGCGACCCTCAGATTACGAGTCGACTGTCTTAACCACCTGTCCACGCTGGACCGGTAAAAAAAAATTAAAAAAGAAAACAAAAAAACTGTTTATCTCTATATTTATAATTGTTATTACACTAAATAAATAAAACGTGGAAACTTTAAAGGAAAATAAAAACAAGGAATACTGATAATTAATCCAATATTTTCTCCTTATTTAATAATTAACTTTAAAATTATTTTATTCCTACCCAGACATCCCTGTTTGATGTAAGATTTTCGTAAGGCAAACGATTAAACACATAAAAAATCACACACGTTTCAAGACACATCAGTGATTCTCAAAAGTTTAACGCTCGCGTACCACTTTTTGCTTTTTTTTCATTACAAGTTTAAGCCTAAAAAAAAAAACAAAATCCTGATAACACAAATACATATTTTAACACCTATTTATTGAGCTGCGGCATGACTAGGCGGATAGGGCAGCTTGCTTTGCAAGATCAGTGTTGCGGGTTCGAATCCCTATCATACCAAACATGAGCGCCTTTTCAGGCGAGGAGGAGAAGGGAACGTTGTAATGTGACAGTCAATCTCACTATTCGTTGTTAAATGGGACATTACGGTGAGAATGGGTTTAAATATTGAGAAGGAGGTTTTTCTATACAAAAACCTTTTTTTAGGATTTTTTTTATTTCGCGCAAAGATACAAGAGGGTTATCTGCGCTACCCGTCCCTTATTTGGCAGTCTAAGACTAGAGGGAAGGCATCACCAACTCTTGAGCTACTCTTTTACTAACGAGTAGTGGGATTGATCGTACGTCACATTATAACGCCCCCACGGCTGAAAGGGCGGGCATGTTTGGTATGACGGGGTTCGAACTCGCGACCCTAGGATTACGAGTCGAGCGTCCTAACCAACTGGTCATGCCAGGCCCTTTTACCAAAGAACAGTGGACTGACCATAACATTATAATGCCCTACAGCTTAAATGGAGAGCATGTTTCATGTGACGGTGATTCGAACCCGCGACTCTCTGATTGCGAGTTGAATGCCCTAACCACCTGGCCAGGCCGGGCCGAGTGAATTATGATAAACTAAATTTAACTTATACTTTACTGTCCGACTTCTGTTATTTTAACTACAAGACAGCAATTATTTCTCCCTCTTTCGAAGACAAAAACAACGAGCAAACTTAATTGGTAAATTTCTTATTGATGCTAATAACTTTAATGTTTTTACAAAAACGAAAACATTGAGTAAAAATCGTCAAAACTTTATTCTACTAAAACATATGCAGTTCTTTCCAGTAACATCATGTAGATGGCTGGGCGTAGCCATGCAGTTCGCGTGTTGGGCTCCGTATTTAGAAAACAGGGTTCAAAACGTAAATATATTATGTATTTACTTGTAGGTGCGTTATAAAAGTGCCTGTCAATCCGTTATCTGGTTCAGAGAGCCAGACAAAGCTATTGTGGCGTCGGTTATTGCAGGCTGGCTGCTTTCCTTCTGGTCATAAGTTCAATATTAGGGACGACTGTTTTGACCCTAGGGGGTCTCTGACTTAAGGATTTGTGTCCACGTGCGCGCAAGGTGTTGATCTGATTGAAAATCCATTCCAACACACTGAAGTACTTGTACTCGAGACAATGTTAGTTGGTCAAAACTGCAAACCTATCGTGCGTTTTGTTACTCATATCTCCCCATTCTAACGGTTGCCTCAAAAATATTAAGAAATCAACACACCAATCACATAACCATTTTCTGAACACAAAACAGTCGTAAATAATTCCCCACACGTTCCGCCCAAATCATTTGGACATGTGTAGTCTTAAAACAATACATATTATATAACTGATTCTGCAGTTTGAAAAAGGTTTTTACAACGATAATTGTTTGTTTGTTTTGAATTTCGCACAAAGCTACTCGAGGGTTATCTGTGCTAGCCGTCCCTAATTTAGCAGTGTAAGACTAGAGGGAAGGCAGCTAGTCATCACCACTCACTACCAACTCTTGAGCTACTCTTTGGCCAACGAACAGTGGGATTAACCATCACATCATAAAGTCTAAGCATGTTTGTTGGGATATGGGATTCGAATCCGCGACCCTCAGATTGCGGATCAAGGGCCCTAACCACCTGGCCATGCCAGGCCACCAGTCGTGGTGGACACAGCACAGACTGTCTTTTGTGTAGCTAATGTGTTTAGTAACAAAACAAAGAAACAATTTGCAAATAACAAAATAAAATTTAATGAACAAAGCCTATAATGTACAGCGAAGTGATGACTGATTTTTTTAAAAATATGCTTTCCATCTTGTTTGCGCTCATTACCATATAATATATTGGCAGGAACAAACAATAAACTACAGACAAGATATATCGCTGAATATACAAAGAAATGCCAATTATGTAAAATACGTAGAGTACCGCGATTGGTTTGTGAGCAAACGTAAATTACAGTGATTTAACTACGAAGAACGTAATATATGCATTGGTGTCATCAGCATTTTCTATGTGGGGACACGCGGTGGATATATTGCTATGGAAAGAATGTTGGTATGTTTATCGTGAGCTGAGGGAACAGGAAATGGCCGGGATAATGCGTGGAATGGACAGTCTGGTGGCAGCACGAGAAGAGTGAACCGGAAATGGAGTATACTCAACCAGATGTTAGCGAGGCAATTCTCGACAGGAGGCGCTAGTGTGATTTTAATTACCAACACCTTGTTATTTTGTTGTTTAAAGCCGATATGGTGTGCCCCATGTTCCTACAAACCTTTACACGTTTCACACATAAATCTTGAAATATATGGAAGTTACTCCTACTTAACCTAAATGTTTTTGTTTTTAACTACCTCTTTCACTGCGTCGATTATTCATAAATAACCACTCCAATGTCACGTTTATTTTTAGGAACAAAATGAAGTAGAAAATTACGTTTTAATATTTATTTTACTTATCTTAAACTTGGAACTGGTAATTCTGGGAAGTTAAAAATACCCTTTCTTAATGGTAATACGATAATTCAAAATCACACGGCTATGACGTAGAAAGAGGACATATTTGCCATTATCAGTAATTGCACTTGGGCAAGGAAACATATGCTAATAAACCAATGTTCTGTCAAAACATGTGGTACGTTCCACTATTGATAAAAGTCTTTTCGTGCTTATAATTCGTTGTTTACCTACCTATTATTAACCCTAATGGCAACAAAAATTAGGTTAAACTGCTTACTTCAGAAGACCAATCCTATTTGACTTTCATTTATAAAAGTGTTGTAAAGAAAGCATTTTGTTCATTTTTTAATAAGTAGAAAGAAACAACACTCAAGAACTGTAAAGTAGTAACTGCCCTTAACAGTAAATATGCCATTTTCTAAAATAACCGCTTAAAAAACAACAATGAAGTTTAACTTTAATAATAGTTGGTTACACACTGGTTTCGCGAGTGAACCTTGTAAGAGAAGTTTGTGGTTGATTCTTTTTGTAGCTAAAATATATTCGTCGCCTTGACTGTTTCTTTGTTTTAAAAGCGAAGTCACATTGGACTACCTGCTATATCCACCATGAGAATCAAATCCCGAATTTTAGCGTTGTAAGCCCATAGAGCAACTAATATCCAAACGGGGAAACGCCTTAGCCAATAGCATCATTTTTTACACCTTTGCTGCAGGATTTCCTTTACCTTCCTCGTGTTTTTCAAACATTACAGTTCTTTCTTCCTTTGTATACATGTTAAAACAGTTTTATTTATCCTTCCTATAGAAACAAACGTTAATTAATCCCTTGTTTACAAGGCACATTTTCGACATTCTACTAAATGCCGTTTGATATAAAACATCACCGCTATCTTGGAATAGCGATAAAACTCCAAAACATTTATTTTAATTAGTATATATACATATATATATTCAAAGCACCAACAGGCCCGAAATGAGATTCGTTGTTACTTATATCACGAACAGGTGGGTAGCGCTTTTTCATTCAACATTTACTTAAGAACAATACATGATATATATACAATCTTTAAGAAAGTTGAAATATATATATATATGTGTGTATGTCTACCCACAACTATCCCAGTAAAAGTAGATTAGTCCCCCGCTAGTACAGCGGTAAGTCTACGGATTTACAACTCTAAAATTAGGGATTCGATTCCCCTCAGTGGACTTCGCAGATAGCCCCATGTGGCTTTGGTATAAAAAAAACACATACAAAAGTAGACTATATATATATATATGTGTGTGTGTATACATATAAAAGCGTAAAACTTTATGCCGTGTAGATGGACCTTGAAAGAACTTTAGATTAGATATTACGAGATTCATTAAAATGGAACAAACACTACCAGTGTTATTCTGCAAAGCACTACGGTACTCGAGTTTTATCTCGTGCACCTACTTGTGAAACGTTTCTTTTTCTCTAGTGTCCGTTTCAAAACGGAAGCTTTCGTGAACAGCTTGTTCACTTTACCCCAGCTATACACATCGCGTGAGATTCGTGGGACTTGTTCTTTTAGTGCATGAACAGATGACGTGATTCAGAGTGCCCCTTGCTTCCCGCCACATTATGCAATAGTGCGCGAAGTTCCTCCAGCTGTTTAGATGTTTTCCTGATATTTTAAGACCAATATACATCTAAGTTAATCGGCTTTTTCAAGGTACCTTTCTTGGTAGCGTTAACCTTGCTTCTCATCTGTTAGGGTTAGCGTTAACCTCCCATCTCGTGTATAAGATAATTAGAGCATGGACGCTTAGCTTCTTAGTAAGAAAAAAAAAAAATTTTGAGTGCACAAGGAGAAAAAGGATATAGTGAGGTCAACTAGTAATGCAGACCTTAAGTTTACTTACTTCATCGTTAGAGGCCATTAATTATACTGGTTCTGTAATTTGGTTTCACAGCACCAAACACGATACCATAATTAATATAAATATGTCTATGATGCCCAGTAAAGACCGGCACTATTTTTTACCTTTTATTTCAGAAGATTAAAGAGGAAACTTTGCGTTATTTTGTATTTTTACTTTTACAGAGTCCCATTTCCAAGTTTCATGAGGCCAACAACAGGATAAACTACTGTACTTCTGCTGTTCTAAAGTAACACACCCTAGAGAACGTAACTAGTATTTATGCTATGTCATACAAACACATATCGATCAAGTTACGGGGATAAGTTCAGTGAATGTTTTTTACACTGAAATTTATTGCATCAGTTGCTTTTGAGTCAATGACATCAAGATATGGACCCCGCATGGTCAGGTGGTTAAGGCACTCGACTCGTAATCTGAGGGTTGCGGGTTCGAATCTCTGTCACACCAAACATGCTCGCCCTTTCGACCATGGGAGCGTTATAATGTGACGGTCAATCCCACTACTCGTTGGTAAAAGAGTAGCCCAAGAGTTGATGGTGGGTGGTGATGATTAGCTGCCTTCCATCTAGTCTTACACTGCTAAATTAGGGACGGCTAGCATAGATAGCTCTCATGATGCATTGCGCGAAATTGAAAGAAACAAAACAAAACACACACACAAGACATCAAGATAACTTTCCTAGGAGAATTATTGAGTCCTGAATTTTGACTAATTTACTAGCTACAAATTCACCGAATTATTCAATTTAAATGAAGACATGTTTTTTTTATTACACGAACTTTATCTTGGTTCCCCCAAAACCATTCCTTTTTTTCAGCAGTTTTTGTTTTTAATATATTCCTTCAGCACTGATGAAGAGGTGGTCACGTACCTCTTGAAGCACCCGTGGTTCTAACAAATTATTCCACAAAATGTCAACTCCCCACTGCCTAAAATATTTTCTGTCCGATTTGTAATATGTTTCGCACAAAATGTAGCCCAGTGGGTGAAAGTGGCAAGAGTCGCCAGTTAACCCCACCTAACGGCTCCATTTGTCGTTGTGGCTATCAGACAGGTTCGGTTTTTGGTTGTATAGCTCGTGTATTAACTATAATTATCAGATCTCACTCGAGTATGAAACGCAGGGTATCCATTCAGTATTTTCTAATATTTCTAGCTGCGGCACAGCAGTTCGTAGAATGGTTCTGGGTTTGTTTGTTTCGTTCAAGTACAGACTTTTAACTCAGTAATCTTGATCTAATTACAGTTCTGGACTCAGGAGGTCAAATTCTTTCCATTGATGTATTTGATCACGCCCAATGTCTCATAGATCAATTTAATCTAATCCTGTCTAAGATAATTTCAATTTGAGGGTAGACTTCTAGAGATCCTGATGAGTAATAAAACAGAATCGGGCACACGCGCGCCCCACGTTTGGTATTCATGGCGCACAAAAATATAGCTAATAAAAAGGGGGAAAGAAGTCTCATAGATTCATTTATTCTAATCCTATTTAAGATAATTTCTAACGCCGTGGCTATTGAGGATTACCTCTTGTTTATTTCTGCCAGGTTATTTGTTAGAGCATCAAACAAGGCACATATAACTAG
The DNA here is from genome assembly GCF_004210375.1 of Tachypleus tridentatus. Classification (NCBI taxonomy): domain Eukaryota; kingdom Metazoa; phylum Arthropoda; class Merostomata; order Xiphosura; family Limulidae; genus Tachypleus; species Tachypleus tridentatus. The sequence continues at coordinate 109,084,553 of NC_134836.1, read as the reverse complement.
AAAGTTTGTTAATTTTCGTGAGTCCACTTTGTAAACCTTATAGCGTTCTCATATTTTACTCTCTCCATACGAATTTTCTGCTGGGTATGTGCTCTAACACAACCGTATTCCTACGCCTTTACTTGGGCAAATGTACCCTTGAGTTTTAACGATCAAGCGATATAGAATTTTTATTGTTTAAGACTCGTAAGTAAACTAAGGCTCCGATAAGAGGGTCGTTTATAATCTTAGAGATGCAGAATTTGCAATTGTCTATTGGCTTTTTTTTTCTTCGTCAAGTATGCCCGGACAAAATTAATTCTTAACACTAACTCGTTGAACTTTGTTCGATAGATCTACGACACAGGCATAAATTCTGACTTATTTTAACTGAGGCGTTATATGTCAGGGTCCCATGAATAATACATAAATAAAGTTAAACTTCTTTAATATATGCTATTCAGACCATAGTTACCATAAATTATATTACCTAATTTATTATGAAACGTTCTAATGTTACGTCTTAATTTCAACGTGATTAGCTGTGTTAGTTACATAAATCAGCCTGTGCAAAGCTTTTGACTTTGTAAATATCATAAAAATTACTCCCTAGTCAGGAGTTGTTATATGAAATATATGGCTTCTTGGGATTATAATCAGTTGCACAATGATATAATTACTATCTTGCACCATTCTTTAGACTTCTTGTAATCATCGTATTATACACATTTTCTAGAATACTTATACGATATTTTTGTATTTTATATTAACGATACACTCTAATCAATACACTGTATTCCTTTTTAAGAATGCTTGTACTCCTTAATCACTACTGTATTCCTTCTACAGAATACGTGTACTCCATAATTACTAAATTGTATTCCTCCCGCAGTGTATTTCTACATTTTAATAGCTATGTTATATCCAACATTTAGACTACTCGTACACTTTAATAGCTATATTACATCCAACATTTGGACTACTCGTACACTTTAATAGCTATATTACATCCAACATTTGGACTACTCGTACACTTTAATAGCTATATTACATCCAACATTTGGACTACTCGTACACTTTAATAGCTATATTACATCCAACATTTGGACTACTCGTACACTTTAATAGCTATATTACATCCAACATGTAGACTACTCGTACACTTTAATAGCTATATTACATCCAACACTTGGACTACTCGTACACTTTAATAGCTATATTACATCCAACATGTAGACTACTTGTATAGTTTAATAACTAATTATATCCAACATTTAGGCCACTTGCCGAATACTATAATCATGATTTTGTATTTATCTTTCAGGTTGCTTGTTGGAGCTCCAAAAGCCCAAACTGATCAACCAAAAGTAAGGAGGGGAGGTGCTGTGTACAAATGTAGTGTAGATAATCCAATGTCATGTCAACAAATTCCTTTCGACAAATCAGGTAAGTTGATTACAAAAGTAAATGTAGCATCAGTTAACGGAGTTTTTTCTCATCCTTATAGTTACTTCTTTAGCCACAAATGAGAATAACGGAAACTGAGAATTAAAAGGGAAGAACAAGAAAAAAAGAAGACAAACATATTTAAAACGTTTTATTTCTGTGATTGCATCAGATATGAGCATAAGGATGTTCTGAATGCACCAGTATAATCCATTTCTTCCTCATTGTTATATCTTTATCATGGCGTCAGTTTTCACCCCATCTGAAGAATAAATCTTGTCCGTCTCTTTGATACGACATTTTTTATCAGCCTTAATGTATTCATATGTTGTACATTTTAGCACTTGAAGTAGGTACATTTTGGTTATTATAGAGATGCGTCCTAGACCTGAATAAACTGTCTAGTGATCTAAGTTATTATATCCCTAACTCGATATTAAATACATTGTACATTTCAGTGTCATTTTTTCCTTAATCCAATAGTGAACTTCTTAGCATTAGGATAAATGTAGCATACACTGCAAGACTGTTTTTTTTTTTTATTTTTCATTGAATCCGTGGTACCAGATTTATTTTTTTCAGCTTATCACCTTCTGTTGGCTTGTTATATAAACTGTTGAAGTTTCCTAAGTTCTCATTGTAGTCACTTTCGTAACAAACAAGCTTGTTAATATAGACTTCATGACGCCTCGACAGTGCATCTAATGGTTACTAACATTGAAACAGCACGAAAAGTTCATGAACTGGTCTAGGTTTTGACCTCTTTGCCCTGTCATGTTTTATGTCTACATTTTCTTTTGACATAAATTTCCTCTAAGACACCTACTCCGTACGTTCAAGTCAGTATTAAAACAATTTATCAGCAGGGGAGTTGAAGGAGGGCTGGACATGAAAGAGTAACCCTATTAGGAATTAAAGTTTGATCCTAAAATACTAAGGTCTTGGCAATACGCTCATTACAACATACCATATAACTTACAGTTGTCTCCTGGTACTTCAGATGGAAGTTTATTGGCTGTAGTCTCCATCTGTCGTTAACCTGCCCAGGCATCTCTTTACAATCAAATTAGCAATTGTGATGAGAACGAATTATACAAGGAGTCTATTTGCTCCCCCTATTGCAAGAGAGATATAACAGATTGGAAGCTGTGTTCGAACTCAGAAATTTTGACTGATTTGCAAGCGAACGGTCGGCGTAATCAAAACTGTTTGTGTAAATTGTACTCTTAAAGCGAAACACTTCGGATGTTATAGGATTCATTAACGCCAATATAATATTTTAGTACGGTGTTGATAAAAACGTATAACAACTTTTAGGAAGAATGGGAAAAAAAAACAACGAGAGTTTTTCGAGCCTAGGATAAAACAAGAACTCGACTTAATAGTTGTTTTCTTTTTTTCAGTATAAAACTAATATTTCCTTTAAGTTGGTATGATACGACACACGTTTCATTTTAACTTATTTTGTAGCACAATTTACCTTTTTTTTTTTATAATGAAAATTACGTTTCATTCTGACGATATTTTTAGTATAGAGTGTGTGTTTTCTTATAACAAAGCCATATAGGGCTATCTGCTGAGCCCCCATGTTTTCTTGTAACAAAGTCACATGGGGCTATCTGCTGAGCGCACAGAGGGTAATCGAACACCTGATTTTAGCGTTGTAAATCCGTAGACTTACCCTGTACTGGCGGGGGACTTTTTAGTACGGAACATTTAAAAATGTTTTATATATCACGTGATGTGTTTTAATCAATGAGGTTTTAGAAAGGTAACAACGAAGTATTTCTTTGAATAGTTTCGTTTTAGTTTACTCACTGTTTATAAGCGTTTTTCATTTTCAAGTTCCAGTTTTTACAATAAAGATATATATATATTTAAACAAGTTCGACGTTTTGATTGGATCAGCGATCGAAACGTCGTACCTGTTTTAAAATACAATTAATCTTAGCTGTCAAAGATGTAACTTCTAAAAAACAGAACTTCTTTGTTAGAGAGTGCATTACGTTTTAAATAACGGCATCTAAGAGTATAACGTTGAAAACTATTTGTTACATGTTTCATATTAATCGCCCCGAGTGGCACAGCGGTATGTCTGCGAACTTACAACGCAAGAAACCGGGTTACGATACCCGTTCTGGGCAGAGCACAGATAGCTCATTGCGTGGCTTTGTAATAATTATAAACAGATTAAAGACCTAATCTAACGATGCAATGAGCATAAAAAAAAATAGAAAGTACTGTAAACAATTAAAAATTGTTCTTTGTAATGGCATTTTATAATCTAACAAAGGCATTGTCTTTATTATAATAGCAGAGTGCTCCATTCAGATGTGCATTTAATAATGTAACATTTAGCAATATTATTGATTTAAAAACGATATCTTTCATTTCAATTTCTGGTACTTCGTAACGTCATAATATTTTGTATAGCAGTCTTATTACAATGGACCCCAGCATGGCTAGGTGGTTAAGGCACTCGACTTGTAATCCGGGGATCGTGGGTTCGAATCCCCCGTCACACCTAACATGCTCGCCCTTTTAGCCATGGGAGCGTTATAATGTTACGTTCAATCGCACTATTCGTTAGTAAGCGAGTAACCTTAGTGTTGGCGGTGGATGGTGATGACTAGCTGTCTTCCTTCTTGTCTTACGTTTCTAAATTAGGGACAGCTAGCACGGATAGCCCTCGTGGAGCTTTGCGCGAAATTAGAAAACAAACAAAAACCTAATAATTTAATTATTAAACAGATAATACCCACTGGCAGCAGATTTATAACGCTAGAAGCCGAGTTTCGATACCAGTGGCGGGTAGAGAAGAGATGGCCCACTGCATAGCTTTGTACTTAATCACAAACAATACACAATGTTTTAACGGTGCTTCTTACAATATAATAATTTTATCATTCTAATAAACAGTACGTTAATGTTTGTTAAAGGGTCAATAACAATATAATATTAAAAAATATATAATTACAAGACCTACATCAACCATGTCACTAAAATCAAATAAAAATAAGATGAATTATTTCTCTCTCAAAAAGTAAAAGAAATGCCAGAAGAAACATAGCCTACATATCACACCCACTACGTATCACACCCACTACATATCACGTCCACAAGTAAATTTCAAGTAAAACACCGACAACGAATATATGTAACAATCGTCTAATCTCTAATAATACGTAATAATCACGATAGTATAAACTTGAATTATTTTTATTGATATTAATTGATCATAACAAATAAAAAATTTTTAATGCTATATTTCGTTATTATTATTAATTTTAATATAAGGGACCTTACGCACCCCAGTGGCTCAGCGGTATGTCTGCGGACTTACGAAGCTAAAAATCGAGTTTCGATACCTGTGGTGGGCAGAGCACAGATAGCTGATGGTGTAGCTTTGTGCTTAATTCAAAACAACAACAAGGGATCTTACGATGTACACGTCCAAAACTCGGATCTCGGAAACCGATCTTCACTAGTGATAGCTGGATAATATTTTTATAACTAGGCAGTATTTTTATATCCGAGCAATAAATTAAGAAATTGAAATATCTATAAAAATGATATGTTTCAGATTTAACAAAAAAAAACTTACAAAAAGGAGTAAGTTTCAAATATAAAACAAACTTAAAAAATATATTTGTTTGTCTTTAGTGAACATTTCATAAAAGTTACAACAGAAAACGTAAGGCGCTTTCATTGATGAATACGTCTGCACAGAAATAATTCAATAAATTCTACCACAGGATGATAGTTCATTTTTAAACTAAAGTGTTATTAAAATCCTTTTATTCATGGATAGTTATTGTTTTGTTTGTTTTTGAATTTCGCGCAAAGCTACACGAGGACTATAGGCACTAGCCGTCCCTAATTTAGCAGTGTAATACTAGAGGAAAGGCAGCTAGTCATCACCACCCACCGCCAACTCTTGGGCGACTCTTTTACTAACGAATAGTGAGGCTAACCATCACATTATAAAGAACCCACTGTTGAAATAGCGAGCATGTTTGGTACAACGGGGATTTCAACCCGCGACCCTCAGGTTACGATTCGAGTGCCTTAACCACCTGGCCATGCCGGGCCTTATAGATAGTAAACATTATTGAATGTCCAAGTATGACAATGTTGTTACAGAACTATTCGCCAATTCCAGAAAAGGCTGCACACTCAATAGCCTTTCGCAGGAACTAGCAGCTACACCTGCTCGGAAGGCGTTTCTGCTAGATTTCATATTGCAGTTATCTTTCACTCAGGTGCGAGTGTCTGTCTGTCAGCAATACTTCTCAGAAACGTCTGAATAGATTCGGACGAACGCTGATACACATTCGTGCTATGATCCAACTTAGAAATGTTTAGTTTTTGATATGTCAATGTCATAAAATTCAAAAAAAAAATCCTTTCTGTTAAGAAAGGAATCGATTTTGCACACTGATTTTGCTCTGTAACTCGGTAAAAAATAATTGGATTTTGATTAAACTTGGTGGACACATGTCGAAATTTACTCCTCAGTGTCGTGCAAAAAATGACCGTTGATAGTGACGGACAGATGGATACAGTTTTGTATTTCTTTGAGATTCGAATACGATCAGCGCTGCTTGGCGGATGTATGTCCTCTATTGAGTTACTCTATAGTGTATGAATTTAGAATTAACTTCAGTTTCATGGCGGAATATCACGGGATACTATTGGGTTTACTGTTAGAAATACCATTAATAATGAGGAAACCCAAATGATGATTTAATGCATTCACATCATTAACGTATTTCGTTTTTTTACTATTGATTTGTGGTATTACATATTTCTTTTCAGTTGTTTGAACAGAATCAGTATACAAATTACAGATCTATAATTAGTGTGGCCTGCGTATACATAGTAAACTTAATTTTGATCATTTGGAATTTGGTGATTTTTTTCTGAATAATTAGACCATAATCTGAACACTGTGCTAAATTCTTTAGGTCACAATATAGCATAATATAGAATATCTTATTTATATTTCACTTATAATCTTAACCGCAATTACTGTATTGAAAACTGACCATTATTATCAAAGTAACACGGAAATGACCTCTGTTAGTGTAGTGATAAGAAAATGCCACATATTACATGAAACTGGCTATATTATTATACTGATGAGGAACTGAACAATCTGATCATACTGACACAGAAATAGTTATTATTATCGTATTGACAAAAAACTGACCATTATTATCACAGTGACATGAAACTGGCTCCTCTTATCATATTGACAAGGAATTGACCACTATTATCACATTGGCAAGGAAATAGCCACTATTATTATACTGACATAGAAATAGCCATTATTGTCATAGTGACACAAAACTGGCCTCTGTCATCTTACTGATAAGACTGGCCAAGATGACTGAAAGAGAAATAGCCATTATTATCATAGTGACACGAAATTGATCATGATTATCATAATGACAGGAGACTGACCTCTGTCAACATACTGACAAGGAACTGACCACTATTATTATACTGACACAGAAATGGCTAATACTGACACAAATTTGGCTATTATTATTTAATGACATAGAACTGCTATGATATCTTCTATATACATGCGGTAATTCTTTTAAATCAGAACATGATGTTTAATAGCTCCAAATCTCTTATTACACAACCATGTTTAATTTCTTCAGGGCATGGAGTGCTCAACAATCAACAGTCGGACAACAAATCTAATCAGTGGTTTGGGGCTTCAGTCATGAGCAGCGGTAAAGACGGAACTATTGTGGTAAGTAAATATAATTGATCATTAATGTATCTTTTATCATATGCAAGTGACCAGTACGCTCTTATGCACCATGCGCAGGTTGAACTTTTAAGATGAGTGATCATTGTTGCTTTAAAATTATGACATTCGCAGGTGATCACTGACTGCGCTACGATAAACCGTAAGTGGTCATTAAGGTCTCTTGTACACCGTGTGCATATGAAACTTGTGAAATAAGTGCTTGTTGTTATTTCTAAAATTATAACATTCACAAACGGTCATTGACTGCGCTACGTTATGCTACATCTAACTGGTCATTAGGGTCTCTTGTGCACTGTGTTTGTTTGTTTTCTTATAGCAAAGCCACATGGGGCTATCTGCTGAGTCCACCGAGGGGAATGGAACCCCTGATTTTAGCGTTGTAAGTTCGAAGATTTACTGTACACTGTGTACTACTGACACTTGTTAAATAAGTACTTGTTGTTACTTCTAAAATTAAGACACTTTGATATGGTAATTACGCTAAGACAAACCGTGTGCAAGTGGTAATTAAGCTACAACAAACCACGTGCGCGTGGTCATTAAACACCTATACGCGATGCAGAAGTTGCGGATGTGAGATTAGTTATTGAGATGATTCAGTTTATGCTAAAAATAAATTCTATGAGCATGTTGTAAGTGTGCTAAACAAGAATAAAACTGTTTCCCTACTGTTGGTTTACAACACTTATGACTCAAGATGGTAGTGTCGTGCAGCCAGAACAATGTGTAGGACACAATGTTTGATATTAATTAACATGAGTGATACTTTAATGGTTTTCCACTTTCTATTTTCAGTGAACGTGCTAATTGAATGAATATTTTTTTCCTATTTTCTTCTCTGCACCGAATGTATGGAAACTTTATTTGATAGAAAAACATACTTAACTTTTCGTAACTATTATTCTCAAATCTGAAACACTAATAACTTACAATTAGGTGTCGAATTTGGTTTAAATGTAAGCTACATGTGCAAAGTTATTCAACAAAAGTTGACCAAAATTTTTGCGCATGCCTACGCAAAAAGTCATGTCAGCTATTGGTATGAAATTTTTACTATGGCTTCATTTAAGAATAAAAGTGGACAGTTTTTAGTTTTGGTTATTCGGATTAAAAACAACTGACTTAGAGCAGCAAAACTATAAGGCGAAAGCACATGCAGATACATCTTTATTGGCCAGGCCAAACAAATTCCATTATCAATTTGTAGCTCAAGTTTTTAAAAGAATCATATGATGAACAATTATTATTCATTATTCAATGCAAGCGTATAAACACAAATTTGTTAAATTTTATGAAATTCTTTTAATTAAAAAGCGTTCAACGTCACGTGACATTAGTGTAAAAACATTATGCTTGATCCGGCTGTACCGAGTGCATAGAGGTAATTACAAGAAATTGTTAATCTAGATTCCATAGCGTTACTATAAAGGAAGTTATTAACACTGTTTTAGAGAGGAAATATTACCACCACACATTTTAAAAAATCTGGTTGGATGTGTAAAGTACACGCCAGTTCCAAAGAATAGGGCTGCGATCCTAAAGGTAATGTTAGTTCCTATCGAGTGTCACTTTCTTACTTGCTGTGGTTTATTGGCGTGTATTGACAAAAAGTAATAATATCCAATAAAAAATTACATCAGAGCTACAAATCCAAATATAAATAATTGTCTTTTAATTCTATTAAATTTACGTTGCTTCAGAATATAATAAAATTAATAAAAACAAATGAACTGTAATCTTACATTCGTTGCTCTTAGCTCCCACTCCTACACCGATTATTTCACGACACATTAATTATTTTATTCGAAAACTAGTTATTATTCCGCTTCGATGGATGTATTGATGATAGGCCTAGGACCAGTGCCTACGGGTTTCTATTTATCTCTAGGTATAAATATTGTTACTACAACAAGATAGCTGGGAGTATGTTAAACGTTGAAATAAAAAATATATCTTTGTATTAGAAGCAGTAATCTGCTTTATTTCAACCATAAAATCAGTTTATGTAATTCTCCAACAAGCATAGCAATGCAATGCTTTCAGAACATTGACCCGCTAGTATTCTGAAAAGATTACGTCACTGTATCTTATGGGTCGTTTCTAACAGTAGAATGTATAAAAGAAAACGACAAAGGCTTTCTCAACGTGAAACTAAATCTCAAAGGCTTTAGGCATATAGCCTGAGGTCTTCCCCTTCACACCTCCCGCATCAGTTCTAATAAAGACATTAACTTGATCTATAGTCACTAATAAGATATTTCAATAAAAAGAGAACTAGGTGAGTGACATCTTTGTTTCGCGTGGAAGGTAACATGTAGACGAATGATTTAAAACTAGGCCTAGCAACCTAATAGGGCGAACAGCACAGCTTGAGGCTAAGACTCGCGGAGGAATGCATTACTTACTAATTACTAGTCTTTTGAACTCTCCAGATGAGAGAAGCTAGAACTGCGCCGTTAGTTTTATCACCGCTTTGAACTGTTACCCACCACCAATCTGTGAAGCCGTGAAGCTATATTTTACTCAAAACTTTCGAATGAATGTGATGTCTGAGGTGTTTTTTTTTTTTCCTCACTCGACAAAACGTTTTTCAAGTGCATCAACACATGCCTCTCTTCGAGTGTCAAACACCACTTACAACACAAGGTGCCAGTAGCCCTAGCGATAACGCATTTTCGTTCACTGGGAAATTTCAACCTGACTATCAATCGCTTCTTCCAAAGCAGTAAAGAGAAATATAGGAAACTTTTTTTTTTTCAAAATACGTTCGCAGATTTAACGAATCAATGACTTGGGATCATTCATGTCACTTCTCATGTATGTACCATTAAAAGGCCTTTCCCAATTATTAACTCACGAGTATACGGACTGTACGATGTGGAGAGAATAATGGAGGAATGGATGGTGATAGAAAGAAAAATAAATGATGAATATTAAATCACGTCACCGTGAGACTTTCTGACTCTTCCCCAAATATGGTACTGTCGAACCCCGGTCTTGCTACACATTTAAGTACGTGTATGTGTCTAGCATATTATAGTCAACGCTGCACTCAATGATGTAAGGTGCCCGTAGACTGTAGATATGGGAATGGTTTCTCGAATGATTTTGTACAATACAAACTGGAGTACCGTTCCGTTGGACGGATAAAAAACAACAACAACAAAAAACACTCGTTCGTAACGAAGGATAGGCATTAAAAACATTAATAAACATTACAAGTGCAATAAAAAACATAAAGGTACCAGTACTGAAAATAAATACAAAACGTTTTCAAGAATTTTATCAACATGAAGTTAGGTGGGATGTCTAATCTCACCCTCCACCTTCATCATGTCACCCTGTATCACTGTGTCAAACTGTGGTCATTTGGTAGTTTTTTTTTTCTGAAATTAAATGGGGATCTAACCCCCTTCACTTCGCCATGCCACTCTGTATAACTGTATCAAGTATGGTGCTGACTGATCAAAAATGTGGAAATAAGGAATATATACATACGTTTATTTATGTAGAAGATGGTGGGATCCATACTCCATCTCCTTCATGACCTTTCTAATATTATCCTACATCATTGTATCAAGTATGGTGCTGATTGATCAAGAAATGTGGAGACGCATAAGGAACTGGTATTAAACGCGACAGTGTATTTTTGTTTTTCGGACATGCATACACTTTCCTTTATATAGCAGATGATATATTCCATGGAGAAAAAATTAGTTATAAGTATATCCATAGAGTTTTAAGACTGCGAAAGCATAACAACAGTGCAGAAAATGTCTAGGTACCATTTAACCATGTAACAAATTCACTTTTACTTGATAGTATCAGGACTTTGTGAAACATTTTCGTGATTACTGTGAGCAAAAAATGACGTCAAGTTAAACAAGGTGCCCTAATCGAGTAGGGAAGGATTTAGGACATGCCATCAAAGATGGGAATTGGGGGTTAAGCTCTCGTATGAACTGGAAACCGTGGACCAAAACTCCTGACCTTTCCACGATTACAAAGCAAGCTACTTATTTTAAACATCTGAAAAAAAGTGTCATTCCTTGACCTTTTTGTATTTTTCGGTTTTTTTCTCTCTTCCTTTCACTGACCATGTTTACCCTTTCAACTACGGGGGCTTCATAATGTGCGGTCAATCCCATTATTCGCTGATGAAAGTAGCCCAAGAGTTGGTGGTGAGTGATGTTGACCAGCCGTCTTCTCTTTAGTTTAACTGTTACATTAACAGCAGCTAGCGCAGATCGCCCTGCAGTCACTTTCAGAGAAATTCAAAACAAACCAAGTCACACACAAAATAACTTTTTCTGTCATTTTGATTTCAGTTTTAATTTTTCCCCCTAGGAAATATCCCTACGCACGTGCGTATTGTGCGTGAATAATGCAGTGTCCGTGCATGGTTCAGAACTTTATAAAATTTGAGTATAAAGTCCACTGAGCCTAATGAGCATTTATAGAAAATGCCAAATATGATGCTAATGTGATTGAAATTATTTTTAACTCCCACATTTTTTGGAGTAACCTTTCTCGGTGGAAAGTTACACACCAAATGTATTATTTATATGTCTGTGATAATCTTATTATAATGGAGCTTTCGATGAATACGTCCAAAACACAGATCGCGGAAATTACCGTACTAATCACAACTGGGTAATATTTGTATAACTTTGCAGTATTTTCTATAGTCGAACAATAAATGAAATTGTTGAAATTTCAATAAAAATAACATGTTTCAAATTAAAAGCAATAAATATTACAAACAAAAAGGAGTAAGTTTCAAATATAAAACAATTTTAAAAAGTCTGCTTGTCTTCAGTAAAAATCTCATAAGTATTGCGACAGAAGAGCGAGGCACTTTCATTTATAACTGTCTCTACAAATAAATACTTCAATGAAATCCACTCTGTGATATAATGCTATAATGATAGCTTATTTTTAAACTCAAATTTCAATAAAATCCTTTTTCTCATGGATGGTGAACATTAGTGAATGTCATGTATCAATCAATACACTGTTGTAGACCTATTAGAAAATTCCTGAAAAGGTCGCAGGTCCAATAGGAACTATTCCGCAGGAACTAGCAGTTGCACCTGCTCAGAGGGCGGGTATTTCTGCAAGTATTGATGTTAGTGAAAAAACAAACAAACAGATTTTTTATATTTGACTTCAACCAATTTACACGCTTCCACTTGTGGGCGCGTGATAACTAGGCAATCAATCACATTATTCAGCCGTTCTAAAGTAGGAGAGACTAGATTTCAGCTGGAGATTCTGATTGTATCATAAGTTGTATGAGGAGTGATTAGGGGTTAAAACAGTATTTTTATTGCTTGTCACAAAAATTTCTTTCAAAGTTAATTTTAGAACAAGTGTTAATATGAGCGTTTTAAATATTTATAAAGTATAGTAGTAGTATGAGAACTCCATACTGAATGTATGTTCTTGAAATAATAGTATTTTATTCCATAGGTTGTATAAACCATATAATATTTATATTATATATTGTTAGGTTCTAATGGTAGAATATATATATAAGAAATATTACAATAGAACTAAAGTTAAACAATTATTTTTTCATTATAAATCCTAGTCGTGAACATTAAGTCATAATAAATAATGTCTGTGGTCATTGCACCCAAAGATGTTGCACATATTCCATAAATAATGTCTGTGGTCATTGCACCCAAAGATGTTGCACATATTCCATCTATCAGACAAAATTTCCAACGTATTTGGAGGCTATGACCACAGACGTTATCCGTAATAACTTAATGCTGACAACTAGGACTTATAATGTTCAGTTTTAGTTATATTGTAATGTTTGTTTTATATTAAGTTCATTACTGTCTTATAGTGCTTATTTATCGTGTACTGACAACGTAAATTTTAGAGCTCTCTTATATATATATATATATGTAATACGGTTATCTTACAAAACGCATGTCTGTTTGTTTGTTTTTGTTTTGTTTTGTTGAATTTATATCTGCGCTAACCGTCCCTAATTTAGTAGTGCAAGACTAGAGGGAAGGAAGCTAGTCATCACTACCCATCGCAAACTTTTGGTCTACTCTTTTACCGACTAATAGTGGGATTGACCGTTACGTTACATTGCCCCCATGGCTGAAAGGGCGAGCATGTTTGGCGTGATGGGGATTCGAACCTGCAACCCTCAGATTACGAGTCGAGTACCTTAACCATCTGGCCATGCTGGGCCTAAATGCATGTCTGTGGAACAGGAACCCGTGAAATGTGTATAACACTAAATTACTTTTGTTGGAAAACATGTTTTTTGTTGTAGTATTTCAGTATCCTGGTGAGACAGCGACAAGTCTTTGGAATTAAGATGCTGAAATTAGGAATTCGATTCCTCTCGGCAGACACAACAGATAGTCCGACGTGGTTTTCCTGTAAGAAAACACACATACACATTGTAGTACACCCACCTGGAGACTCAGCGGTAAATCTGCGGGTATATAAAGATAAAAACTAGGTTTCCAAACTCGTGGTAGGCAAACAACAGACACCTCGTTGAGTAGCATTGTGATTAAAACAAATAAACAAGCAAATTTTTGGTTTTTATTCCGAGAAATATATTTTTGTCCATATTCATACATTTAAATTAAAATCGTGCTACAAATTATTCTTGTTGCATTAACAGAAAGACGCAGTAAAAACCTTAGGATTCAGTAGATGTCAACGAACTCGATTACAAGTCCATAAGAGACACATCACACAGCTGATAAATGGTGAAAAAGTCCGCAGTAAAAAAGGTTTCCTCTAAAAAAGGTCCAATAGGGTACTGTAAAAAAGCCCTGCTATATAGGTGAAACAAATGTTAAGTATTACTATCCGGGTTAATAACAATTTTGACAAAAGCGCCTTTAGAAATTAATATCCATCCTTTTATGATCTATTGTTTTATGAATTTATTTCCTACATCTTCGCCCGGCATGACCAGGTGGATGAGACACTCGACTCGTAATCTGAGGGTTGCAGGTTTGAATCCCGTCACAACAAACATGATTGCCATTTCAGCCGTGGGGTCGTTCTAATGTTACGGTCAATTCCACTATTCGTTGGTAAAAGAGTAGCCCAAAAGTTGATGCGCGGGTGGTGATGAACAAATGCAAAATTAGGGACGGCTAGCGCAGATAATCCTCGTGTAGCTTTGCGCGAAATTCAAAACAAACAAACAAACAATCCTACATCTTCACTAGGAAATTGCTCAGCAGTTTAATCTGCACATATTTACGACGCAAAAAAATCGGTTTTCGATACTCGTGGTGAGTAAAACACGCACCACCAATTGTGTAGTTTTGTGCTTAAAAACAACGAATTACGATGAAATTTCCAAAGCGAATTTTCATAAGATTTTGTAGAATTAAATCGCAGTTTTAATTTCACGACGACAAATTTAATTTCAATACTTCAAAAATATTTCTAATTTTTGAACGTATTTTTAATTTTTGCTTTCACAAAGTCACAGGAACGTAGTAATTGCAGCGAATAAACAAAAAATATTAAGATATTTCACGAAAGATCACATTACAAAATCATAAAAAATAACACAGGAACGTAGTAATTGCAGCAAATAAACAAAAAATATTAAGATATTTCACGAAAGATCACATTACAAAATCATAAAAAATGTATCATTTTGCACAAATTATTGCGCCCTCTAAACATTTTCAAAACTTAAATTGATCAGGGATATAATACACAGAATTACTTTAATAATTTAAACACAAACTACTAAAGTCTATGAGAATTTGGGAACATCAGCGTCTTGCTAACCCTACTGTGTTCATAATTTTAAAAACGTTTTTCGTTGGAAATGTGATTTGTTTGTTTGTTGTGAAGCGCGAAACTGTGTCCACGTTTTTAGCGTTACAAGTTTTCAGATTTATCAACAAGACACTGTGGTGGGGTGGGGGCGGGTAAATGTGTATTAATAAAAGTATTTTTCCAACATTAGGGACTTTTTTTTTTACCTAAGATTTCCAGCGTCAGGTGGTGCCGCTCGTAAATTAAGGAGTGTATGGCAATTCAATCTTATAGCAAATATATCTGTGTGTGTGTGTGTGTGTATTATATATATAAGAAAATAAAACTATACCATATATTACACTACATTATTCAAAGAAAAGTACACTATAATGCGCACAACAACACTCTCCATAACATTGCTGTGGTTTATCCTCTCTCGTTTTATGATTGTTAACAATGTATATGTCCTTCATTGTAAGCTTGTGCACCTCGTTACGTCCCCGTTGTGTTGTTATAATTTATCCTCTCATTGTTTTATGACTGTTAACAATATGTATGTCCTCCATTGTAGGCTTGTGCACCTCGTTACGTCCACTTCTCATTCAACCATAAACGCAGAGAACCTGTTGGCACATGTTGGATATCACATGCCTCTTTCTCAGATTTTTACGAGTACTCCCCCTGTCGAACAAGTAAGTTTAATATTTACCATTTTCTATCGAGATACGAAGTACAATAAGTTAAATTACATGAAGCTCGTGTCCAAGTTTATTATCATGTTTTCATTATTATTATTTTAACATATGTTACCGAAACACTAATTAATGGTCCTGTATGTTAAAATTATCATTTCTTTCACTATGTTTTGTGTTGCCTTCGCACAAAAAAACAACAGAAACGTTTTTATCTACCACGTTTTCAACTCCTTGTAGAAAATGCACCACAGGAAGTGACATCTTCAATTTAATTTTTTATTCAATATACTGTATTTTATTTAAATTATAGGGCCGTAGAAAACAAAGAAGTTAATTAAAATAAGAATAAAACAAAAGCCAGACTAAAGCTTTTAATGAAAAGGCTTAAAACGTCTAACCTTCCATGTGACATGTCACACAGTTTAATCAACACTTTTAATTCAGATAAGACGTGTTACCAGCACATGCCTAGTAGTCGATTTCACTCTTTTTGTTGTGTATTTTCAACCTGACTTTCAACCTTGTTCCAATGAAACTGGCAATTACCGATTTGTTTAAAAAATAAAACTTTAGTACTTTATCAAAGATATAACAAACGTCAATTAAGTAACAATGAGGGTCGCGGGTTCGAATCTCCGTCACACCAAACATGCTCGCCCTTTCAGCCTTGGGGGCGTTATAATGTGACGGTCAATCCCACTATTCATTGGTAAAAAAAGTAGCCCAAGTTTTGGCGGTGGGTGGTGATGACTAGCTGCCTTCCCTCTAGTCTTACACTGCTAAATGAAGGATGGCTAGCGCAGATAGCCCTCGTGTAACTTTGCGCGAAATTCGAAACAAACCAAGTAACAATGAATAATTAATTTGCAACCACTTATTATATGTAAAACGTTCTCCAACCTCACATAGCAACTTGCTTCCAGAAGTTTTATTTACTCTAGGTGTTAAAGTAAGTAAGTTAACTGAAAATAATGTGGCTCCAATTGCATCTACTTTAGTCTCATCCGGCTGCCTAACTCGTTTACATAAAAGACAGTACAACGGCCTTGTAGGGTCGCTCCCCTACCAACCATTTGGTTATCTTGAACACTAAGCCTTTATAGCAGGTGAAGACGCTCGTGCATTAATATATCTGAATTTTGATTAATTAATTCACCATTTAGTAGATCCTCACGTATACACTGTGTAATTAAGCAACCAGTTATATAAAAGTTATCCACCTGTTTCTATTGGCTACCAATTTCGGGTATTTTATCCTATCGAAATATCAAACTGCCATTGATACCTTTCGGTTTTTGGGAAAATAAAACCTTCATGATATTTTCAGGATCCAAACGTCCTTTATGTTGTTAATTATCTTCTTTCAAAAAACCATCAAGTTAGTTTTCAACACGTAAAATGCGCCATCTGTAACTTATGTCATGTTGTAGTTCATTAAAAATCAGCATGGATCGATGATGGCCACTTTAATGTCTGTGTGTCGTATATCATTAGTTTAGCAGTTAATATCGTAGCGAGTCTGGATACTTTATATCACTACAGTCTAGCAGTTAATTAACATTGTAGCGAGTCGGGATATATCATTACGGTTTAGCGATTAATAAATATCGTATCGACTCTAGATGCTTTATATCATTACAGTGTAGCAGATAATTAATATCGTATCGAATCTGGATGCTATATATCATTACAATGTAGCAGATAATTAATATCCTAGCGAGCGTGTGTGATATAATATTAGACAAAAATTAGGGTTTTACGTAGTCCCAGTGTTATTATACTTATCACGGGATACTGGTTGTACCATAAAGAAAGTATATGTTATATTCACTACAGGTTAGTGTTTTATATCGCAGCAGGACTCATACATACACACATATGTGTTAGCTGCTAAAGCTCTGTAACAACAACAAATATTATAATTCAGCTGTACTGGTGAGTTCTAACATTAGAAGAAATACTACCTTAACAACAGCTAACGACAGACAAGGGTTACTTGAGATGCTTTTATTATATTTATACATCATTCTTGCTACACGCCTATATTTTAGGGCCACTTAAGACTGATACGATTTAAATTATTGCCAGTCATACTGGGGTATTATATCACACGTATGTTATTACTCTGTGTAATGTTCTTTCAGCTAAAATGATGAACGCCCTTAGAACTGTCAAACACAGTAGGTTAAAATATAAAAACCACATTTCAGACTACCAGGACAGTACTACGAAGTAGAAATATTAGTTAAACCTCTCTCTAATTACAAATTATAAAAGAAAAGGATAAACCTTACATAATTTGTTACGTGATCCGTAAATCTTGTTATTAAGCTTTGAATGGATTGCATTTTAATAACGTATTTAAAAAAATTGTTGGCTTGCATTTTTCTAGTCTCACAAAGTATCGAATTTCTTATATCAAACATTCTGTAGTACAGGGGCGTAGATTTTTTACACCCGACATGCAAGCTGTAAACATGCAGTCACAGAGTAATCTTGTTGCCACGATACTTGCATGTATACTTAGGCCTACTGACTGATACTTACGAACTATCGCTTAGATCGAAAAGCTTAGAAGCACGCCTATATTAAAGATGTACATTTCAGCTACTGAAAAAGCCTACATCTAGGCCTAATTATGTAATTCGATTGGTAAGAACACGAGAATCACAAAAACAAACACACAATTTGTAGGCCTGTGATGCAATAAAACAATTCAACAGACCAAACTGTAGGGGGGATAACTGTATGCACCATACCCCCCACCTAAAATGAAGGGGGATGTATCCCCCATCCCCCCAGGATCTACACCCCTGCTGTAGTATATACATATATATATCTAAAGTTAAGATAACTGTATGAAATTTTACATCTAAAGATGGCTCTGTGTTAGAGTTCTGGAATTGGAAACAAAAAGCTGATATTTGTCCTGAGAACGATTCCGGTTTAAAAATATATATATTTTCTTTTTTTTTCAGTTTAAAACCCCTAATATATATTTTACTGATAAGAGAGAGAGAAAAAAGCAAATAGTGAGCTGTTGTTGATAAGCAGTACAAATATTCTGTTTATATAACTTCTCAGAGTATGAACAAGTAGATACAGCTGTTACCGCTTATTTTAGAGCCACGTGACTCACGTTTTGCCGACTGGCGGCTTAATTTAGTTTGTGTGGCGAGATATAATACTATAAGCAGTATTTTGCTACTTAAAGAACACGAACGAGTAACTTTGATATCGATAAGTTAGTTTTAATCAAATAAAAAAATGAATCGATATAATTAATTACGTAACATGTGAATGAACCCTTGTAGATACAAATGTGTCTTTATACTTGTATCTGTAATGCCCAGCTTCGTAAAGCCTTATGTAGTACGTCTTTCTCCAGGTTTTCAGAGCCACTGTTTGAAGTTATTGTCCGTTTTTCAGGACTACTGTCATTACTATAACTACAGTTGAGCTTCTAGGAAATTGTTTGGAAATCAATATAGAAACTTTTTATTTTTTTAATATTCGCGGTTCGTTAGACCGTAAACATTTCCAATTGCATATTTTTTCTATCGAAAAACTGGCGTCGCCTAGCCTGGTTGGAGTTGCTGTTACGTTACATATTATACATTATCTTTTATATGGTGCTTGTATTTATGGTTAACCTATTAAGGTCTATTTGCTGTGCTATTTACCAAAGTAAACAGTTAGCAGCGACCTACCAATGTATCTTAGAACGGCTGGTATGGGTATTAATAATACTTTTTACTAATAAAGCAGAGAACAACGTTTCGACCTTCCTAGGTCATGTTCAGGAAGGTTTAAACGTTATTCTATGCTTTATTAGTAAAAGTGTTAATACCCATACCAGCCGTTCTGAGATACTTTTTTATTTCAAGTGGGTTTCTCCTTATCAAGAAGCGACCTCCTAGCACCATTCATGCTGAGGAATTGACTGTAATTCTTGTAACACACAGTTGTTTTTAAATATTTCAATAAAAGTAAATCCATCGAAAGCTTCAGCCAGTACCGATATATTAGTTAATATGCCTCATGAACCGAAAGTTCAACAAGACATAAGAGTGAAAAACAAGAGATTAAGATCCCAACAGATGAAAAAAATTGTAGAGCTTTCTTTTTTCCTTCTTTTCTAAACAAGTCATCTATTTTTGTTATAACTTTAAAGTCCGAGGTTCGATTCTAGCGACAAGCGCAACATAGATAGCCAACTGAGCAGCTTTGCGCTTGAAACAAATCAAAACAGATCTTACAGATTAAATAATTTGATCTATAATTATTCTTTACCTGCTCCCACACACACACACACCAGGGTGGTTCAGCGGTTTGAGTGCTTATAACGCTAAAAACCAGGTCTCAATACCATGGTAGGTAAAAGTCGGATAACAGATTGTGTAACTTTTCGCTTAAACAACAAATAAAGTGCTACCGCTGCTCATTACTGATAACAACGTCTGCGAGATCGAAACAAGTCTCTGACCTAATTCGCTTTCTTATCCATGAGGCACTATAATGTACCATCCGATCCCACTATTCACTAGTAAAGATTAGCCCAAGATCTGGCGGTAGATGGTGTTGATTTGTCGTCTTCCCTGTAATCTATCTTTGTTTTTTTGTTGTTAAGCTTAAAACTACACAAAGAGCTATCCGCGCTTAGCCCACCACGGGTATCAAAATCCGGTTTCTATCGTTTAAGTCTGCTGACATACAGCTGTGTCACTGGGGGACTGTAATCTATCACTTCAAAATGAGGGACGCTCAGCGCACATAGTCCGTGTGTAGCTTTGTGAAATTTCAATTTAACAAACGAACAGAGTCGATAAAAATAGTCAGTTATACGAATCCTTGTTAACATTTATGGAGATTAGAGAAAAGTGGCAGTCTCCCCCTACTTTATATACATTCAAAGGGTCGTGGTAGTGGTGAGGGTGCACACGTTTTATTTCAAACTAATTCTGGCTTGACAATACATTGTTCAAGAGGAATTACAATAACACACTCTAGTGGTAATGTTTCATTTCAAAGTAAACTTTGACTCGACGTGGCCAGGTGGTTATGGTGCTCGAATCGTAATCTGAAGGTCGAGGGTTCGAATCCCCATCACACCAAACATGCTCGGCCTTTCAGCCGTGAGAGCATTATAATGTGACGGCAAATCCTACTATTCGTTGGTAAAAGAGTAGCCCAAGCGTTGGTGGTGGATGGTGATGACTAGCTGCTTTCCCTCTAGTCTTGCACTGCTAAATTGGGGACAGCTAGCGCAGACGGCCCTCATGTAGCATTGCGCGAAATTCAAAAACTCAGCCAACCAAACCAAAGGAAACTCTCCTATGGTCATTTTGAGAAAGCTTAAGAAGTAAACACATATAGTGTAAAACATAACACTCACTGTGAAACATAACACTCACTGTCCATGAGTCCGTTTGTGCTAAAGTTGAAGCCAGCCAGACACACAGACAGTGAAACCGCAAGACGTAAACTCCAGGGTGTTGTTGTGGTTGTATATTTTATGACAAAGAAGGGCATGCCTCTTAAAATGAGGCATCTAGTAACAAGTTTTTACAGGTAGTTTTGGAGAACATCAAAGATGTACTGTACCATGAATGTAAAACTAATCATACGAAAGTTTTTCACATAAAAAAGCTGAGAAGAGCTGAACGTGTATGCCATGAAGAAGAATGTATTGAGTAAATAGCCCAAAGAAAAATGCGTCAGATTTTGCCCGTAAGAGAGATCAGAGAAACCAGATTTAGGTGTTTCTACACATCTGTTGAGGTGCTTTCACTTCTCTATCAGAAAGGACATAAAGTCAGATTGGCTCTCGGACAAGTTACTTTTAAGAGAAATGACAATAAGTTTAAAAATTATTCAAAATATTTCATAATTTAGAGTGCAAATAGTATTTTGCAATTAGGGAGCCTCCAGTGGCACGATAGTAAGTCTGCGAACATATACTGCTAGAAACCGGATTTCGATACCCATGGTGGGCAGAGCACAGACAGATCTTTGTTTAGTTCTGTGCTTAATAATGAACAATAAGAACAGCAATTAAGGATAATATTATTTTGTAGGTTTGGCTTCTTTTGAATTTCGTGCAAAACAAAAAGCTACACGAGGGCTACCTTCGCAAGTCATCCCTAATTTAGCATTATAAGACTAGAGGGAAGGCAGGTACTCATCACCACCAACCGCCAACTCTTGGGATATTCTTCTACCAACAAATAGTGGGTATTGACCGTCACTTTATAACACCCCTACAGCTAAAAGGGCGAGCATGTTTGGTGTGACAGGGATTCGAACCCGCGATCCTTAGATTTCGAATCGAGTGCCTTAACCACTTGGCCATACCAAGCTTTATTTTGTAGGTAAATTACAGCGTACCCTCAGTGGCTCAGTGGTAAGTCTGACGGCATGTAACGTTAAACATTTGGTTTCGACACCTGTGGTTGGCACAGCACAGACAGGCGATTGTGTAGCGATTGTGAAAAGTAAAACATTATTATATTGTACATATATATTATCCTTGTTTGTAGTACGAGTACCAGCTTGGTATATTTGTAATTACTTACGGTCACATCAACCAATAGGCCTGATATATCGGTGTCTTTGAATGACGTAAAAATTGAAAAAGATTACTTCTAGGAATCTTCAAAGAGATGACGTCAAAAACCATCTTAGAATAAAAAATAATATTTCGTAAATTATAAAAACAGGAACTAATTTTTCCTGCTTTCAACACTCGTTAAAAATATCTTTGTCGTTTGCTTTTGTTTTGAATTTTGCACAAAGCTACACCAGAGCTATCTGCGCTAGCCGTCCCTAATTTAGCAGTGTAAAACTAAAGGGAAGGCAGCTAGTTATCACCACCTACCGCCAATTCTTGGGATACTCTTTTACCAACGAATAATGGGATTGACCATCACTTTATAACGTCTCCACGACTGAAAGGGCAAGCATGTTTGGTGTGACGGCGATTCGAGTCCGAGACCCTCGGATTACGAATCGAGTGCCTTACCCACCTGGCCACGCGGACCGTGTTTGTTGTATATCGTCTCGAGAGCGAGGTTTTCGTCGTCGTACAAATTACTCTAATTCAACAAAGGAATCAACAATGATCACATGATCAGAATAATAAATCAACGGAATGATAATGATTGCAAACTGTGTATGTACGTGGATTTTTGGGCAATCCATTACACATCACACTTTATATAACTGGTCTTTAACAGTGATTTTTAAGGCCAGTTGGTTAAGGTAAGGTGTTCAACTCGTAATCTTAGGTTCGCGAGTTCGAATCCCCGTCGCACCAAACATGCTCGCACTTTCAACCGTGGGGATGTTATAATGTATGGTCAATACCACTCTTCGTTGGTAAAAGAGTAGACCAAGAGTTGACGGTGGGTGGTGATGACCAGCTGCTTTCCCTCTAGTTTTACACTGCCAAATTAGGAACGGCTAGCGCAGATAGCCCTTGAGGTGCTTTGCGCGAAATTCAAACCAGTTCTCTCTTTTTTAAATACAAAACAAAACTGGATTCATCCGAGATCGACATTTGGTTCTCAGACTTTTACAGAAGTCAAAGTTCAAGATCATTTAGATAACAACTTCTAATCTCATTCTGGTTGTGTATATCTTGGACCGTCATTTAAAGATAGAAATAACGGACAAGTAACTATATCTGGTACAGTCATTCACTAAATTAGTTCTCTTTCGGAACCACTAAATTATCTTTATTTGTGACTAACTGTCTTGTAGTTTCATCTTGTTTATTTCAATAACCTAACGTTATAAATTATTTAACATTATTTTACTTTCTCTATGAGGTCTAACCAATAGTTACATCAATGAAAATACATTGCGTCAAACGTAAAGCTTATTGGCCGAAATTTTAGCTCTCAGTTTAACAAGACTAATAGACAAATATTTATAATCATTTCATTATTCCCCTCGGTGGACTCAGCAGATAGCCCGATGTGTCTTTGTCATAAGAAAACACACACACAATTTCGTTATTTAACTGCTGTGTCGATTCAGTTTTTAAAGTAAATAATCTTCTATACCCTGGTTTCCACAGATACACCATTTCAACACACTGAAATTAGGGTTTATAATTATGGAAATGTTTGTTTCTTTCCTTAGGGTTTGTATATTCACATCATTTCGCGAAGCCAAACGCGGCCTTAATTTAGCACTGACACAATTTTCAAGATATATTTTTATTTCCTTATGTCATATTGTAGGTTTCTTTCAGCGTAAAATTGCACAGTAGGATAGAGTACAAATTACTTACCACTAATTCACTAGGGGAGTTATAGTCAAACAGGTACATCAATTAACCATATGGAAACCCAGTGTCTAACTACCATTGGTTTGTTTGTTGTTGTTCATTTTCATAAATTTCACGTAAAGCTAACTATCTACACATACCAGTCTCTAATTTTGAACTGGAAAAGGAAGACAGCTAATCGTTGGACTACTATTATCGAACGATGATGTTTTAGCGCTTCTATGTGTGGAGTGCGATTTTGCGACAGTCGGATGCAAATCACGGAACTTCAGATACACAGACCAGTACGCAAAATACGTGGCTAAGCGTGGCCCTTAACAATTGAAAATATACCTTTCATTGCTTCTCTGGCTCGGGATAGTCAGGTGGTTAGGACGCTCCACTCGCAATCTGAAAGTCGCGGGTTTCAATCTCTATCACACCAAACATGCTGTTCTTTCAGCCGTGGGGGAGTTATAATGTTTCGGTCAATTCCACTATTCGTTGATAAAAGAGTAGCCTAAGAGTTGGCGGTTGGTGGTGATGATTAGCTGCTAAATTAGGGATGGCAAGCGCAGATAGTCATCGTGTAGCTTTGTGCGAAATTCCAAACAAATAAACAAAGAAACTTACTGCTCTATTACATAGTCAAATCATCTCTAACCATGCAATTTCTTACTATTTACTGATGACTACGTTTTACCTGTTCTTCATATTGTTACCAGTTTACGTCATACTCTCCTACTAAATTGTATCCTACAGAATGACAGGAGCAGTCTTTGCAAAGCCTTTTTCTTTTTCGGGGTTGTACCCATTCGTGTTGCGTGAAGTTTAAGCTGAACAGCAAATTTTTATCTCCCATACAGCTAGCTGAGCAGTGTGTTACAACATCGTTTGAAAGCGAATTGTTGCCATGGATTTCTTGTTCTCTGAGATCTAATACACTGTAGCAACGTAACAGTGAGCTAAAGGCGTGTCTTGGAACCACACAACTTCTTGTGGTGGACCAGACCGTAACAGCAAACCGTTGACCTCTTTCCTGATGAGATGTAACACACATAGTGTTTCTGATCTATTTAAAAAAACAATTTATCTGATGGTCTTTCGGTGACTCAGTGGGAAATCTGAAGGCTTATAATGCTATAAATGGGGTTTCGATACCCGCGGTTGGTAGAGTACAAATAGCTCATTGTGTAGACTTGTGCTTGAAAAGAAAAACAACAACAAACAAATTATACCCTAGTGTATTTATTTCCGGCATTGAAAGGAGAAAATTTAACAGGTGGCGCTCCAACGACTAGCTGTTGTGACAGTTGCTTCTCCTGGGTTTTGATAGTTTCCTTTTTCGAAAGTGACACAGGGTTTGAATATCTTTTTTTTTTCACTTGTGTTTTACAACCACACTAGTTCAACATACTGAAACCAAAACCTACTCAACATCAATACATCTATGGAAACATACCTTTCATATTGTTCGTTTTTTTTGTCAAATGTTTCTCATCATCCCAGCTCTCCACTGTGACACCATTTTGCTTCACTTTCTCACATCAAAACTTGTGAAAAATGGCGACAGTATTGTTATTTATATGTTTCTTGTACTTATTTGAAATTTATATTTGTTATTGAAAATAAGGAAAGCGTATTCAAAATACTTTTTCAATCGGCGATAAATTATTAATAAACTAACAAAATTGATCAAAAGTACGTTTATTAAAAGTAAAATTTAAAATTAAGATATATTTCTACGTTTAATTTCAGAGAAAAAAATATTTATCTTAAACAATCAGGCTAAACGCAAGAAGCGTCAGAAACACATACATTAGATCGGAACATAAAACTAGAAAGAAACTTCATAGCAAGAAGGATAAAATTTGTCTTGCTGAGGTGAGTAGGGCATATCTTCCGGGTTAACTTGAGGAGCTGAGTAGGGCGTGTCTTCTGGGGTAACTTGAGGCCAAACCATTCTCCGAGAACTCTACATCCTAGCGCCCCCCAGTGGCACAGCGGCACGTCTGCGGACTTGCAGTGCTAGAAACCGGGTTTTGATACCCGTGGTGGAGCAAAGCACAGATAGCTCATTGTGTAGCTTTGTGCTTAACATCAATGAAAAAAACAAACAAAAGCTACACTCCAATAGCATTCTATCCGAGTCTTATAGGCTTTTAACATTGTTAAATTTTATTCATTGTAATTCCCACTCACGTGAGTTTTTAATGTTTCTGGACTCAAGATAACCTTTTCGATGTGAGGCCTTCTTCGGGTCACACAAAGCCTCAGCATCAAGACCAAAACGTCTTCAAAACATAAGAATTTGAGGCATCATGTAGTTTTAGTGCATAAAAGAATCCTAATATACTTCCTAAAGGGTTTTTATGTTGTTTAAAAAGGTTGTGACTATTATGGGGGAGAGAATTCCAATTTCATAGGAAGAGCTTTAGTTATCTCTGCCTCAGAAGTTTGCCCATAACAACTCATTTCTTTGTTTTGATTTATATGTTTGTATCGTATTACGTTAAGAGCATTTATCTCCCTTCGACCCAATGCATTTGGTAAATGATACTTAGCCTTGGGTCGCAGCCCTCTCACGTGCTGCAAATTTTCGCTTTAAATCAATTCCACATGCGACACTAACAGACAGCATATCCCGACTACCAGGAGATTCCTACTATACATCTTTCACTGGTACACACTTTTTGTTCACATTCCGTGGACGTGTGTTATTTTTGTTTTGTTTCCAAATTAAAATTAAATTATATATGAACCTTTGAAAAAAATTCAACTTCACAGGGACGTATCACACAGTGGCGTGTTATGACCCCGCAGACCCGTAATTGTTGAGGGAGGTGATCCAAAATGGGTCCGAGGGGCCTAACAAACTTAATTATTACGGACAAGGGGGGTGGGGAAACTTATAACTAAAGGGAAGTTGGACTATTCTGTTACCGTAATGACATCAATCAGCCACAGTTGTAACTACGGTTACAGGAAAATAAAGGTAGAGGGAGCCCATATTTCGTAGTTACGTCAGTGGTGTCAAATACAATTTTATACGCATTAAACAGCGTATTTATGTTTGACGTTGGACAACTACTTTATAGGATAATCACGTATTTTTTATTACAAATACTGAGTAATGGAGAAACAAAAGATGAAAGTAGGAAATCAAACCTATGTTAAGACAGTTAGAAATATTATGTGCATGTGGTAACTAACATAATGTGCTATGGATTAATAAGAGTGTTAGTTTTATTGTTACAGAGACCCGTACTCAGCGTGATGATGAAATATACAGGGTGTCCACAAATTATTCACCCCCCATTATAAACCTTTATAAATTCTACATTATATGAGCTATCTTAAAACAGTTTGCGGCAATTAATAACACGGCTCAAGAAATTTTTGTTTTAATTAAGTAAACTACCAGAGTTCAATCAATAAATTCAGTAAACCAGAATTCAGTAAACTTTCACGCGAACCTCACTGGTAGCACACAGAACATCAAGGTGGTAGATGATTTCGTTTCAAACATTAAGAAGCATGTCTTGTGTGGATGTTCCGCGAAATAAACAAAAATATTTATTGAGTCGTGTTATTAATTGCCATAAACCATTTTGAGATAGCTCCTATAGTAAAGAATTTATAAAGGTCTATAATGAGGTGAATAATTTATGGACACCATGTATATTATATGCACGTTACAAGAAACGTGATATATTATGGATTGAAGAGAAAGTGTTAGTTTAATAGTTACAAAACTCTCAGTCAGCGTGATGTTGAAACAATATTTTTACGCATGTGACAACCAACACGATGTATTATCCCACAGAGATATATATTTAGTGGTATCAAACACAGTTACTTATTGGATCAGGGATTGTTATCAGTATTATAAACGTTGCTTCAGTGTTAATTCTGTTCACTTCACCACGTGTTATTTCTATCAAAACATGTAGGGTTACATCAGACGTATCCTTTCGATTAAAGACACTAACTAGTAATAAAAATGTATTATTGCTCAGCCTTTTCTCTTAAACATTTAGATGTAATAAATATCTAACACCTATGGTGCTTTTCTCATCTGTAGTGCAAATTTCAAAGTTGATACATGAGCTTTGGGTAAAAGATGAAAGAATTTTCAGTTGAGGAGAGAACAGCACTTTAGGTCCAGCAAAACAAAAAAACACAAGTAACCAGCAATTAATGACAAACGCTATTACAAAATTTAACTATTAATTGACAATAATTAGCATCGTTACAAGAATTCATAACAAATTACTAATAACCAGCATTGTTACTAAAAGGGTTTGCAACTAATTACCAATAATTGGCATAGGTGCAAAAATAGTTTATAGATAACTACTGATAAGTAGCATTGTTACAACTTATTACTAATAATTAGCATTGTTACAAGACGAGTTTGCAAGTAACCACTGATAATCAGCATTGTTACAAGAATATACAACTAAGTGCTGATAAACCAACATTGTTACAAGACGAAACTTAGTAGAATGGACGGCAACTGTTTCATGATGAATACTCTCTAAACAGTCTATTAAAGAATTGTTAAATGACTAAAATAATTACTAATAATCAGCATTGTTACAAGTTTACAACTAATTACCAATAATAAGCATTGTTACAAGATTTTAAAGTAACTACTAATAACCAGCATTGCTACTCGTTTCTAAACTGTTTATGTCAGTAAATGTATATAAATTTGTTTTTACTATCATTACTGGAGTAGTGGGCTATCAACAACTGTTCATTTGTAATATCATCACAAGACAGTTCCAATTTTTCCCATTTCTCATCCATTCTAAAAAAACACGCGATAACGATTGTGTTTCTTTCAAGACGAAACCCGCGCTGACAGTTAAATATAATAATGTATGGTGGAAGAAGATACTGCTATTGAAATAAAGGCTATCTAGCATTATTACATATCTACATCTATACTTTAAACCAGAATTATAGTAGTCAAAACTAAGTAATGTTTTAGTCGATGGCCCGTACGTTCTCTGAAGAGGCGAATATGAGGACGACCAAACCAAAGTCCGTTCACGACCCGAATTGTTGTTCCACGAGCGCTAGAATGTACCACGTCGGGTGTTACGTTTCTTTTAGCATGGGGGAGCTGATGTTCTGGCCGTTAGCCAAGAAAAATCAAGTTTTTCATCGCCTATGGCCTTTAGAAGGCAAACAAATCGCCTTAAGACTCGGTGGTATTCATTAGTGTTTCCGTGCCCCTGAAGGTACACCTATAAGCTTTGGTTATTCTCCTTTTTCAGCTACCAATTTTGCAGCACTGACTCTTTTATTAGTGACCCCTATTTGAGGCTGAAACTTTTTTTGTAAGTTACTATAATGTTCTTGCATGTCATGTTTTCGTCTAAACATTTCTTGGAAAGGTCATCACTTAACCAACAAATAATTACCTTCCTTGAAGGTAAAGAGTTTATTAGTCAGTGTACTGCTTTTTCCAATTCAATCAGTGTAAATTAACTTGACAAGGAAATGAAGTTCAAAAATAAAAACGTGTTTGAATTTGAACTCCTAAAATAAGTTAAAGAAAGACAGGGGGCATAAAATTATTTACATAAGCTTTAAATAAGACTGGAAACTTAGTACTGAGTATATTTCAATCAGTTACCAAGTTTTTTTATCCTTGTTGCAATTTATCTACCACTTAATTGTTTTGATATACAAATAACGTTTTGGTTAACTTACATAACTGTTTGGATAACTTAACTGTGTATACAACTGGTCAGGTATTTATATATATATTATCTCTTAGATGATTACTTAATCTCATGTTTAAACATATAAACGATGTATTTACAGCTATTAATCTCAAATAACAAATAGTAGCAATTTAATTCTTTCGCTGCAGTATTTAAGAATTATCTGGTGAAATTAATTCAACGTTCAGTAGACATGATGATAACTAAAGTATTTCAAATCCTCTTTTAATGTTCCTACAAACCTGAACACTTGTTCACTGTCGTAAATGTGCTGTAGATCTATGTTACAAATGACGAAATTAACGCAAAACAAATCAACCTACTTGTACAAAATACTGGTTTGTTTCTGAATTTCGCATAAAGCTACACGAGGGCTATCTGCACTAGCCGTCCCTAGCTTAGCAGTGTAAGACTAGAGGGAAGGCAGCTAGTCATCACCACCCACCGCCAATTCTTGGGCTACTCTTTTTACGAATGAATAGTGGGATTGACCGTCACATTATAACGCCCCCACGGCTGAAAATACGAGCATGTTTGGTGCTACAGAGATTCGAAACCGCGACCCTCAGATTACGAGTGGAACGCATTAATCCATCTAACCATGCCGGGCCCCGTACAAAATACTCGCGATAGCAAACACAGTGGTAGATTATTCACACCTGCCTTGAAAACAAACTATCATTTCACTGAAAATAACTCTAAACATTCACAACTGTTACAAATTTTTAATCTAGCTTCGAATATTCTTGAAAAATACTTCTAGGCGTTCATAAATATAACATACAACAATATTACCGAAGCATACTTTAATATGGTCAATCAACTATAAATTTGGCGTGCTTGTCCTTCTTCTTATTGGGCCCCGGCATGGCCAGGTGGGTTAAAGCGTTCGAATCGTAATCTGAGGGTCGCGGGTTGGAATCGCCATCGTACCAAACATTGTCGCCCTTTTAGCCGTGGGGGCGTTATAAGTGACGGTCAATTCCACTATTCGTTGGTAAAAGAGTAGTCCAAGAGTTGACTGTGGATGGTGATGACTAGCTGCTTTCCCTCTATTCTTACGCTGTTAAATTAGGGAATACAAGCTGGTGTAGCTTTGCGCGAAATTCAAAAACAAACAATCAAGTAAATTTCTACAAAGAGATGTTTTCTGACACCCAATTAGAATATCTTCAACGTTATCTGACACGGCATGGCCAGGTGGTTAAGGTACTCGAATCGTAATCCGAGGGTCGCGGGTTCTAATCCTCGTCGCACCAAACATGATCGCCCTTTCAGCAGTGGAGGCGTTATAATGTGACGATCAATCCCACTATTCGTTGGTAAAAGAGTAGCCCAAGAATTGGCGGTGGGTGGTGATGACTAGCTGCTTTCCCTTTATTCCTACACTGCTAAAGTAGGGACATATAGCGAAGATAATCCTCATGTAGCTTTGCGCGAAATTCCAAAAACAAACAAACAATCTTCTTATTGTTTTCTTCATAATTACTTTAAAAATATAACGATTAAGCTCTACGGTTCGTAATTCGATAGTTGATACTCTAGTTGATCGGGGTACTGACAGACCATTGTGCGTCTTCCCATTAAATCAAATCGAAGAAACAATTCGAAATTTGAGGGCTTTCGCCATTGATTTGAAAATGTAGATATTGTTTATCTTTACTCAAAGTGCCTGCACTTATAACTATAGATAAGATCAATGTTTACCTTTTCAAATCAATGGCGAAAGCCCACGAATTTCATTTTGTTTCTTTGATTTCAACTGAAGTGTTTGCACTTATAGCTAGAGATAAACATTGATCCTAGTAAAATTAAAGACATTTCAGCTAAAGATAAGTTTGTTTGTTTTTGAAATTCGCACAAAGCTACTCGAGGGCTATCTGTGCTAGCCGTCCCTAATTTAGTAGTGTAAGACTAGAGAGAAGGCAGCTTGTCATCACCACCCACCGCCAACTCTTGGGCTACTCTTTTACCAACGAAAAGTGGGATTAACCGTCACATTATAACGCCCCCACGGCTGGGAGGGCGAGCATGTTTAGCGCGACTCGGATGCGAACCCGCGACCCTCAGATTACGAGCGCATGCCTTATCGCGCTCGGCCATGCCAGGCCAGCTAAAGATAAACACTGACCCTAGTTATAAGTGCATACACTTTGAGTGACAAAAAACACTAACCCTAGTGATAAGTGCAGACACTTCAGATGAAGATAAGCATCGACCCTAGTTAGAAGTACAGATTTCAGAAAGATACCATTAGAGTTCTTATTATGAATGGCTCTAATCGGCGCCGTTTATAACGTTACGAAAACATAAGACACCCCCCCCCGACAATTATAACTACGGTTTGGTTTGGTTTGAATTTCGCGCAAAGCTACACCAGGGCTATCTGCGCTAGCCGTCCCTAATTTTGCAGTGTAAGACTAGAGGGAAGGCAGCTAGCCATCACCACCCACCGCTAATTCTTGGGCTACTCTTTTACCAACGAATAGTATGATTGAGCGTCACATTATAACGCCTCCACTGCTGAAAGGGCGAGTATGTTTGATGCGACGAGGATTAGAATCCGCGACCCTCGGATTACGAGTCGAACATCTTAACCCACCTGGACATGCCCTGGCCTGTAACTACAGGTAATGGTTGATAACATTTATGTTGTTTAATTTTTAATGTAAAAATAAACATTTACTTTATTTCTAAGTGCGGATAATCTAGAAAAGATAGCATGGAAAAATCCCTGTGTATGGATTCTTTAAATAGACTCCGTTTAAACAAGAAAATCAACCAATACTCTTTATTTCTAAGTTGAGAAACTTCAAAGGAGACAGCATGGAAAGAAAAAGTCTTTCGAGTTTATTTAAACTCTCGTCATAAAACAGTAAGTGGCGAGAAAACACAAACGCCCGGAAACTCCATTTCAAAAGCATGGATGATTTCGACATCTGGCGTTATCTGACCCGCTTACAATGTAGTAAAAAAAATCCAAAATTCTCTTGTTCTTTTTTTGCATCGTAACATTTATGTGACTTAAAACATTCAAGTCAGTCATGAAATCAGTTTTTAAATATTACTTTTATATGTATATTTACTCTGAATTGAGCAGAGATGAAGCGCTGTATATTTAAAGTTTCGTCGTTAGTGTAATTATGATCACTGTGAATCTTGGTTGAAGCTCTTTTTCATTTACTACAATTACAGATTGTAAAATCCACATTAGCAACTTGGTTTTATGAAATCACGTCTGCAGTGGATCTCCTGCAAAAATAGAATCATGTAGGTTTGCAGAACTTAAAGGACCATAGCCCGTGACGTGAGAATGAAACAGTGTTTGCTGTAACAGAATGATTCACTGAATAAGAACCAATGTCATGTTGGCTCAGTTTGGAGTCTTTATATAGCTTATGACGCTCACGGAGAAAGAGAGAGAGAGTCAGTCATCTTAAATTAAGAATTACACATCGCAGTAGTTCTACAGCGGTTTTCTGGTCCTCACCGGAAGCAGAACGTGTCCCATTTTCCTTTTTCCTTCCAGTAACTTGATCTGAGATGGAGGGTAAAGAAAAGAACGTCCTCGCCACCGTAAAGTTAGTCTACAAACGGTCGCAGGTCCTCTTGAAAAATATTGCTTTCATAGCTTCAATTTAAAAACAAAACAAAAAAGAAATGTTTGTTTGGGTTGAAAGGAGAGAAGATATCGATTTTACATCATGTTGTAACTCAATACATCGCATGCAATACTGCATATGATGGTGTAACCCTAAACATTGTTCTTGATAACGTAACTTACTACATTATGAACCTAATACAAATATTTGGTCAATGTATTACTGCTGCACATGACAGTGTATCTTATTAACTTGTATGCAGTGGTATAACGTAATACACTGCACATGATGGTACACCTTAATAATGACTGTAATTATATAACGTGGTACACGTGACAGTGTAATCTGATGCACTGTGTATGATGACGAAACTCAATACTTTGTTCCAAGTGATGCAACTGCGCAGAACGAACGGTTCCCTAGTTTCGTAGTTCCTCTAACAAGTTTTCAATGAAAAGCAAAAAGAAAAGAAAGAAAAAGCGACTTATCTAAAACATGTTTAATAAAAGCTATCCTTAAATGTGATAATATCATGAGCTATAGGTTGTGAATAATAAAGTTGCAATATTGCTTATTTAGATCCTCATACCCCCCATCATGGTTTGTTCATTAGCTTTTACTCCAGATGATGGTTCATTCATTATCTCTTAACTCCTCATGATGGCTTATTCATTATCTCTTAGCTCTTCATAATGATTTGTTCATTGTCTTTTAGCTCCTCATGATGGTTTTTTCATCATATCTTAACTCCTGATGATGGTTTATTCACTATCTATTAACTCCTCATGATGGATTATTCATTATCTCTTAGCTCCTCATGATGGTTTATTCACTATCTATTAACTCCTCATGATGGTTTATTCATTATCTCTTAGCTCCTCATGATGGTTTATTCATTATTTCTTAGCTCCTCATGATGGTTTATTCATTATATCTTAACTCCTCATGATGGTTTATTCACTATTTATTAACTCCTCATGATGGATTATTCATTATTTCTTAACCCCTCATGATGGTTTATTCACTTAGCTTTTCATGATGGTTTATTCATTATCTCTTAGCTCTTCATGATGGTTTGTTCATTATATCTTAACTCCTCATGATGGTTTATTCACTATCTATTGACTCCTCATGATGGATTATTCATTATTTCTTAATTCCTCATGATGGTTTATTCATTATCTCTTAGCTCCTCGTGATGGTTTATTCATTATTTATTAACCCCTCATGATGGTTTATTCATTATCTCTTAGCTCCTCATGATGGTTTATTCATTATTTCTTAGCTCGTCATGATGGTTTATTCATTGTCTCTTAACTCCTCATGATGGATTATTCATTATCTATTAACTCCTTATGATGGTTTATTGATTATTTCTTAGCTCCTCATGATGGTTTATTCATTACCTCTTTACAGTTTATTCTTTAACTCCCTACTCCTGATGACGATTTATTCATCAGCTTTGCTTATGCCGATGGGTTATTCAGATAAATATTAAAATATATTGTTACGTTTACACTGAAAGAAGAACGTGTCTAAAATAAACGTTTCTAGTAGTTCCAGAAAAAACACAGTTCAGTTTAGTGTTAATAAGAATAACTTCTCAACAGGTGCAGACTGTTCTTCTCACACAGCTGATTGGCCTTTGAAAATATTCTGTATTCTTAACCCCTAATAACATCAATAGAAAGACTGTTAGCTCTATACAAAAAATGTCTATTTCGCCATTATTTTAAAATAGCGCATACACTCTCAAGTAGGAAAGTCAAAACAAGACCAACAGGTTAAATTAATGTATAAATAAACAAAGCAATGCTTTCTTACTAGAGCATGCACATACGCATAAGACATACATGTATGCAAATATCGACGTTCATGCCTATTCTCATGATTTTCATGGCTGTGCGAATGTAAATAATCTTATTACTTCGGTGTACAGTGTGACCCAAAATTATCTTTTTTACTTTAAAACTTAATAATGAAATAACTAAAGAAATACAAGCAAGCAGTGAGTAATGTTATCCCATAAAATTGCAGTTGTGCAAGAGAAGACTCAATAAAATGGATCTGTCTGGATGGGCCAATTTTGTGGTCTACGCTTTCTCCAGGTGTCATTCCACTAGACTTTGATTTCGGGGTATGTTAGGGACATCGCGTATCGAATACTTGTAACAAATATTATGAAACTAAATACCAGGAACTGGACTGAAATCGAATATCGGTAGAATGTGCTAGGAGCCACTAATTGTGACCACGTAGAAGTCTTCTAATTTGTCAATAAAATTTGTTTGGATTGGGCTACAAGGGGTCGAAAACTGCTTGGCTGTTTTTCTTTAGTTATTTAATTATTAACTTTTAAAATAGAAAAAAAAATAATTTTAGACCACTCTATTTTGTGTACACGTCAATTTTATTACTTATATATAGAGTAGATATCAGTTTTATTACCTATATATAAAGTAGGTATCAGTTTTATTGCCTAGAAATATTGCGTAGATCTCAACTTTATTGCCTATAAATAATTTGTAGATGCCAGTTTCATTACTTAGATGTACTGTTTAAATGTCAGCTTGATCACCTAGATATAATGTGTGGATGCCAGTGTTATTACTTAGGCTAGTGTATAGCCTGAAAAGGGACAGAGTAATGATTATTACCACCCTATAGTACACCCTAACCTCCAATTTCATAACTAAAATTAATTAATTTTGCGAAGTCAAGCTTGACCAACAAGAAGGAAGAAAAGTGCAGTCGAGATAGTCAAACGTCAGTCAATTCCTTTGTGAGCCAATCAGAAATAAGATCATTCATGAAATGTGTTCGTGGCTTATTCGTAGAATAATTATTGGTAAAGACCACTTAGATTATAACACTTTCTAATACATAGAAATGCCGATACGTTTTGGTAACACTAAGTTCCACACAAAAGTCATGTCGCTTAGCAACAAAAGTATGACCTAATATTGTTGTTAGTCAGTATTCTACAAGTATAAAATGAAATGTATAGGCAATAAAACTGGAAAAATATTTGTTGATTTTTTAATTTAGTCTCCGTTGATTAAAGAGGATTGTTTTTATTAAAAACTTTAATGATCTAACTAACATAAAACGACTGAATTCAGGAATGATTTAAGTTTAAAACTGAATCGATATTTTTATTTACATGATAAAGTTTATGCACGTGGCTCTAGACAAGGTGATCTCACATTACGTCTTTATTTTAGGCTTGTTATACCAACACTCACCACGACCTCATTGCACCCCTGTCATTAAAATCGTAATGGGCAGACAGTAATCGAACTAGTCTATCTGAATAAATGCGTATTCGCTGTTATGATTTCTCCTACATCGAGTAAAATTTAGCATGACATGACAAACAGTGGCTTTTATGTACGTCAGATATAATGTAGGTGTCAAATTTTATACCTGGACATGCCATTTGGATGTCAGCTTTATTACCTAGATATAATGTGTACATATCAGTTATTATCTAGATAGGTTGTATAGATATCAGTTTTATTACCTAGAAATAATGTGTAGATTTAATGTTTATCACCGAAATAAGTGTAGATGCCAGTATTATTAACTAGATACAATATATATGTCAGTCATTACCTAGATATAATGTGTAGGTAGGTGTCAGTTTTATTACCTAAATATATTGTAGATATGCGTAGATACCAATCTTATTATCTAGATATAATGTGTAGATATCAGTTATTACCCAGATATGTTATGTAGATGTCAGTTTTATTACCTAGATATAATTTATAAATGTCACTTTTATTACCGAGATATACTGTATAATGTTAGTTTTATTATCTAATTACATTACAAAAGATATTATTATTAATTTCAAAGGTACACATATTTGTTATGTTAGCTAGTTATATTATTGGCTTTGGTGTTCTTTCCTAGTACATTAATTAAGATATGTATTCTCTTATTTTACACTGTCATAGATACAAGTTTTGTTACTTAGTTATATTGTTGTTATTTATAATACTTTACCAAGCAACCATCTTCCTTTTGTTTTCTGCAAATACTGGATAAATTTAAGTTACACCACCCCCAACAACCCTGGGGTTCTGCTGTATGTTTGGTGTTTTGTAATACTAAAATATGACGTGTAATCCTTGAAGCGGGAACAGCCCAAGTATCCCATTATACAGATTTGTTCTTAATTATTTAGAAATATAGCCTCCCCCCCAGTGTTTTACACTGAAAATATTACAGGTTGAATTTCTTGATTAAGCTGGCATTTAACGGTTTAAATAATTCAACTATCCTCTGAGATAATGTTGGATTTTCAGTTTACGTATTGTATATTAATGAATAAATATGTATTCATATTATTTCAGGTCCATGTGAAATTACTAATATATCATTTTTTCAGTGCCATGGGGATATTCCCGTCAGGGGTCGTGCCAAGCAGGGTTCTCAGCAACCGTTACACAGGTAATCACGAGCATCATTCCATCAGTACAATTTATCAAATCATTGATTTCATCTGCTAATTTAAAATTTTCATTACGGTAATAAGTTTCGGATCAGTGCAATGAATATATTTTCTTAAATTTTCGTACTTGTTTATATAAATACCCTATATACATATATATATATATATAAGAAATAACAATATTGTCCCATTATAAAATTGAAATACCTGTCTGCGGGCTAAACTTGTTTCTTAATGTGCCTAAAAATTTAAAGATGATGCGTTAACGTAAATAAACAACTGAGAAATGTCAACATTATTGAAACAG
Source organism: Tachypleus tridentatus (assembly GCF_004210375.1). Classification (NCBI taxonomy): domain Eukaryota; kingdom Metazoa; phylum Arthropoda; class Merostomata; order Xiphosura; family Limulidae; genus Tachypleus; species Tachypleus tridentatus. The sequence goes on along the minus strand of NC_134836.1, from coordinate 109,046,494 downwards.
TATCTGTTTAACATTGTTACGATTTTGTTTCCTCACAGGATAAAAAGTTGCTATATATAGGTGCTGTCGGAAGTTGGCATTGGCAAGGTAAGTCAGGAAAAGGTGGAATATTGAAAATGTCTTTAGAACAAAAACGTAAATATTTATGATACTAAAACTAAGACTTTCTCCCTTATTCTGCACTATTATGATTTGATAGTTCTGATATCCTTTATTACTATAACAATTTACGAACTTTTGCTACCAAATTTAGGTTGATGCTTTTAATACTGTGATTATTTATGCATTTTCGTTGCCTACAGTATGCTGTACAGTTGTTACCATGACGACCTGATTTCGCTTACTAAGCACTATGTGTTTTACTGTTGAATAATACGGTGATTTGCGTTTCTTTTGCTTTTGTGGTTTTATTTCTTATTGCTAACAACATCAGCATTTTATTTTCCTAGTGTTTCCTTCTCTTTACGTACTGGGTAGAGCCGATGGTTAGAGCGCTCGACTAGAAAACTTAATGGGTTACGGGTTCGAATCCTGTCACCGAACACGTTTGCTTTTAACCAGTTGAAAGTTTTATAATATTCGGCCACTTTTCGTTCGTAAACAATAGTCTAAGAGCTGGCGATGAATGGTGATTGCCAGCTGCCTTCCCACTGGTTTATTACGTATGAATTAGGGACATATATCGGGTCTGTACACAGAATGTGTGAAAAGGATGGGGTCTAGTTTGTGAGATCAAAAGCCAACACACATTGTGCGAAGCACAGTCAGAATGCAGCACCTGCTAATGCATTGGTGGTCTTGGAATATGCGACTATTTCTAGCCATAAAAATGCTAATGCTTCATCAGAAGAATGTAGACCATGCAGACAACATTAGATACTGTAAGACGATACGCTATAACTACATAAATATTTTTTTTACATCACAAAATAGGAGGTTCGACGAATACCCCGAAACCCTCCCTGCCCACGAACGTGTCTATTATGACTATCCTTCTTTACCCAAAATTCGTCAAGCAAAAGTTTACTCCTTGTTTGTTTGTTTGTTTTTGAATTTCGCACAAAGCTACTCGAGGGCTATCTGTGCTAGCCGTCCCTAATTTTGCAGTGTAAGACTAGAGGGAAGACACATAGTCATCACTACCCACCGCCAACTCTTGGGCTACTCTTTTACCAACGAATAATGGGATTGACCGTCACATTATATCGCCCCCACGGCTGAAAGGGCGAGCACGTTTGGCGCGACGGCGACGCGAACCCGCAACCCTCAGATTACGAGTCGCACGCCTTAACACGCTTGGCTATGCCGGACCTTTACTCCTTGTAACTTGGATAAGATTTGTATGTTTTGAATCTTTGTTGTTGTTGTGCTTCTACCTGATTGTTGGCCAGGTAGATAAGGCACTTGACTCGTAATCCGAGGGTACCGGGTTCGAATCCCACACCACTAAAGATGCTCGCCCTTTCAGCCGTGAGGGCGTTATATTGTACAGTCAATCCCACTATTCGTTGGTAAAAGAGAAACCCAAGAGTTGGCGTTGGGTGATGATGACTTGCTGCCTTCCTTTTAGTCTTACTCTGCTAAATTAGGGATGGAAAGCGCAGATAGCCCTCGTGTAGCATTGCGCGAAATTCAAAGAAAACCAGACAAACTTGATTGTTTGCTGTTCAGTACAACGGGTATCGTACATCGAATTTCAGCACCATAAACCTCCAGGCTTATTGTTAGGGCACGTGGGTGGGGCGTTCACTTCTTACCACTTTTATTATATGGATATTTACTGTACTTGTTACGTGTCACTAGTGTTTACTACTCAGGGTGGGAGTCAGTCGTGGCCCAATGGCTAGCGTGCCTTGACGGTAGATTTGAGTTCGCGTCCCGTTGTCTCATAAACTCGCCTCACAATTTGGGAACATGGGTGTACGGTAAAATGACAGTTAAATCTCACTATTCAATCAGGTAGCTCATTAAATGGCGGCGGGTGTTGTTGATTGCATTGCGTTTTTAATTGTAAAAATGTTATTTTACTTCTCCTTTCGTTCGTTGAATCAACTTCAGTTGAATAATATTGATTTCTATTTGTTAGTTTGACGCTCTAACCATTTCAGCTGCTAGTGTTAAATTTTTATTTCTATAATTATCCTACTATGAGGTTTATAAACGATTTAACCCATGTCTTATGTGAAGGTTTCTTACTTGTATAGTTATGAGTAAATGTGTATTTCTGTCCACTATATATGGAGGTTGTTCACTTGTATAGTTATTATGACTACCTGTGTATTTCTGTTTGCTATCGATATACATGGTGGTTATTTACTTGTGTAGTTATTATGAGTTATTGTGTATTTCTGTCTACTAAATACGAACGTCGTATACTTGTATAGTAACACATTATACACCCAAAAACTATTGAACCCTTTCACACAGTTAAATATTTCACTAGTAAATGATACACCATCTTAGATATTTAAGCTGTTACGGAGTTAAACATCCGTGTCACAAACACTTTGTAAACATAATTTTGTCTTATGGTGTCATATCGTTTACAATCATATTACCACAAGGTATTTCGTAATGTCACAAGTATACTGTGTCATGTGTTATACATACATATTTTTTTTATAAACTTACTGTCACCTCATTTACTGTCTTACGATCTTCTGTCGTGTCACAAACGCACGGTGTCGCGTGTTCTATTGTTTATAAATGTGCCGTATTATGGTGTTACATCGTTTAAAAGCGTATCTGTTACATTATGTTGTTACAATGCTGTGTGACATAAATTTTTGCTTTTTGTGTGTGCCATAAGCGCTTAATTGTGTCTCATACATTTAGATACCTATACAGAATTTCCTCAGTAACATATCGAGTGTTAGAGATACATCCATTTATAGTAGTTTAGTTGGTTGTTTGTTTTTTAATTTCGCGCAAAGCTACACGAGGGCTATCTGCGCTAGTCGTCCCTAATTTAGCAGTGTAAGACTAGAGGGAAGGTAGCTAGTCATCACCACCCACAGCCAACTCTTGGGCTACTCTTTTACCAACGAATAGAGGGATTAACGGTAACATTATAACGCTCCCACGGCTGAAATGGCAAGCATGTTTGGTGTGAGGGAGTTTAGTTGATAACTCAAGGATATTACGATTCTTGATCATAATGTCAATTAGAATATCTTCACCGTTATCTGACCCGGCATGGCCAGGTGGTTAAGGCACTTGAATCGTAATATGATGGTCGCGAGTTGGAATCCCCGTAGTACCAAACATTGTCGCCCTTTCAGCCGTGGGGGCGTTATATAGTTACGATCAATCCCACTTGATAGCCCACGAATAGCTTTGCGCGAAATTCAGAAGAAACCAATTCAACGTTATTACAGTTACACTTGTTTATGGGTGTAAAAAAATAAAAGTAAAATGATGAGTTATCAACTAAATTCTTACAAATGGATGCGTCTCTAACACTCAGTATGTTACTGGAGAAATAATGTACAAGTACCTCCATTTAATTACCTTCGTCTGTGCCACAGAATTTTATTTTCTGTTTCACTTGCTTCGCTTAAAAAGAAATCTATTTATAAAATGTGTAACCCTATCACTTTTGATGCTGTCAGTTTTATATCATCGTAAAAGTGATAAAAACGCTTATTCAGTGCCTGTATGCACTATTTTTTCAATCTTCCGTATTCATTATACTTAGGACTTGTACAACAGTCTTACTTTCAAATTAAAGGGAAAAAAAAAGGTTCCTGTTGGCAAGTGTGTGAGATCACGCGCACTTTGCTGTATGATTAATTCGAAGGCTCGAAAGAGTTAACATTTGTTATTAGCTCATTCTCTTACGTCATTATGCCGATGAAATATTCCCACAGCCTGGCTGACGTCGACTATCAATTTGTGAAGGAACAGCAAAGACGTTCTTATTTATTTGCTTGTTCAAATGAAATCTGATGAGGTAGCAAAGATCATGTGGTAACCTACTGGATGGGTAACATGAAAAATGTGTCGTAACCATAGTTTTCATAACAACATAGTACGCTAGTATACTAGGAAGTAATTAAATGTGACCTACTGTTTTGATCTCTTTGAGTAGTGGTAATCTACTGAGTTTAGAAGCCTGCTGGAGTAACTACTAAATATAATGTAGTAATTGCTGAATCAGCTAATAAATATAATGTTGTAATCTGCTGGATTAGCTAATAAATACAATGTAATAATCTGCTGGATTAGCTAATGAATATAATGTAGTAATTGCTGAATTAGCTAATAAATATAATGTAGTAATCTGCTGGAGTAGCTAATAAATATAATGTAGTAATTGCTGAATTAGCTAATAAATATAATGTAGTAATCTGCTGGATTAGCTAATAAATATATTGAAGTAATCTGCTGGATTAGCTAATAAATATATTGAAGTAATTGTTAAAATAGCTAATAAATATATTGAAGTAATTGTTAAAATAGCTAATAAATATAATGTGGTATTCTGCTGGATTAGCTAATAAATATAATGTAGTAATCTGCTGGAGTAGCTAATAAATACAATGTAGTAATCTGCTGGATTAACTAATAAATATAATGTAGTAATCTGCTGGAGTAGTTAATAAATATAATGTAGTAATCTGCTGGAGTAGCTAATAAATATATTGAAGTAATTGTTAAAATAGCTAATAAATATATTGAAGTAATTGTTAAAATAGCTAATAAATATATTGAAGTAATTGTTAAAATAGCTAATAAATATATTGAAGTAATTGTTAAAATAGCTAATAAATATAATGTGGTAATCTGCTGGAGTAGCTAATAAATATAATGTGGTATTCTGCTGGATTAGCTAATAAATATAATGTAATCTGCTGGATTAACTAATAAATGTAATGTAGTAATTGCTGAATTAGCTAATAAATATAATGTGGTATTCTGCTGGATTAGCTAATAAATATAATGTAGTAATCTGCTGGAGTAGCTAATAAATACAATGTAGCAATCTGCTGGAGTAGCTAATAAATACAATGTAGCAATCTGCTGGAGTAGCTAATAAATACAATGTAGTAATCTGCTGGATTAACTAATAAATACAATGTAGTAATCTGCTGGAGTAGCTAATAAATACAATGTAGTAATCTGCTGGATTAACTAATAAATATAATGTAGTAATCTGCTGGAGTAGTTAATAAATATAATGTAGTAATCTGCTGGATTAGCTAATAAATATATTGAAGTAATTGTTAAAATAGCTAATAAATATATTGAAGTAATTGTTAAAATAGCTAATAAATATATTGAAGTAATTGTTAAAATAGCTAATAAATATAATGTGGTATTCTGCTGGATTAGCTAATAAATATAATGTAGTAATCTGCTGGAGTAGCTAATAAATACAATGTAGCAATCTGCTGGAGTAGCTAATAAATACAATGTAGTAATCTGCTGGATTAACTAATAAATATAATGTAGTAATCTGCTGGAGTAGCTGATAAATATAATGTGGTATTCTGCTGGATTAGCTAATAAATATAATGTAGTAATCTGCTGGATTAACTAATAAATGTAATGTAGTAATTGCTGAATTAGCTAATAAATATAATGTGGTATTCTGCTGGATTAGCTAATAAATATAATGTAGTAATCTGCTGGAGGAGCTAATAAATACAATGTAGTAATCTGCTGGATTAACTAATAAATGTAATGTAGTAATCTGCCAGATTAATGAGTAAGCATCATTTCGTAACCTACAAGATAATTTAATAACTTACTGAACTGGTCCACAAATATCATTTAATAATTTACCAGACTGGTCAGTAAAGATCATTCAATAACTTACAAGACTGGCCAATGAAAAGCATTTGGTAATCTACTTGGTTGGTCAATAAAGATAATTTATTAATCTACTAGACTGGTCAGTAAAGGTAATTTAGTAGGTCACAAAAATGCTCAGTAAAGGTCACTCATTAATATGTGAGGTTAGTCAACAAAGATCATTTATTAGTTTACTAGGTTGGTAAGTAAAGGTAACTTAATGTATAGGGTTGGTCAGTAAAGATCATTTATGGCTGGTCAGTGTAGATCATGTATTTATTTATCAGTAACGGTGAATGATGAAGTATTGAAGATCATTTTTTATTTATATTGTGCAAACAAGTTGATATTCTTTTGTTCTGGGTCTGAAGAGTCTGGCATGGCACTTGCTATCTGAGAGTCATGGGTTCTGACCTCTGTCCCATCAAACACACTCACCCTTTTATAGCCATGGGGACATTATAATGTACATACTTGATTCCATTAATTGTTGGTAAAAGAAATGGTGGTGGATAGTGATGACTATCTGCCTTCCCTCTTGCTTTTCACACTTGAATTAAGGATGGCTAGCACAGATAGTGCTTGTGTATCTTTGTGAGAAATTCACAACAAACCAAGCTAATCTTATGTTTATATAAATTTATATATTTTTCAGCCAAGAATTAGTTGTTTTGAACAGTTGTTGTGTTTTATTTTTGAAATATAACCTCATAAACAGCAAACATGAAAGACATGTTTTTCCTAGCAAAGCCACATTGGGCTATCTGCTGTGTCCACTGAGGAGAACTGAGTCCCTGATTTTAGTGTTGTAAATCTGTCCCACAAGGGGACAGTTTGGAAAGTAAAATTTTCAGAATTTAACTGTTACTCCATACTTGCATCTTTTAAAATTTTTTAAATCTATTTTAAATCTCATAATGTATTGGTTTATTTCTATTCTTTTAAACAGAAGGCTGAAATGATGACATGTTATAACATGCTGTTCTCCCTGGAAAAAACATATCACATCATTTATGCTATTAATTTATTATAGAAGAAATTCAAAGAAAATCTAACACAAAAACAGTATTAAATTACTTTTTTAGGGTTTGATTGTTTTTTATAACTTGTTTTATCTTCTTAGAGTTTTCTTACATATGGATCTAACAATCTTTGTTTTAGGTCAAGTGTTTTCACGACAGCTGAACGTCCAAGAGTTAGTTGATGAATGGACATCAGAAGGACCAGCTGAAGATGATGACAGTTATTTAGGTTGTGAATTTTTTGTGCTTAAGTAGAGTTAATTCCTGTTGGCTGTCAAGATATAAGTGTCAGTGACTTCTATATCATAATGCAATGACAGTAATAAGAACCTGTTTATATATATATATTGAATTTAAAAGTCATTTCTATGTTTATAGGACACAACATGATGTCACATGTTTATAGAATGTCAATTATTACTTTTATATGAACACAACATGATGCCATATGTTTACAGAATTTCAATTAGTACTTTGATATACAAAATGCAGCACAATTTTATATGTTTACAGAACATGTTTAGTAACCTCTGGATTAGCTAATAAATACAATGTGGTAACCTGCTGGATTAGTGAGTAAGCATCATTTAGTAATCTACTAGGTTGATCAGAAAAGATAACTTAACTTTATTTAATGACTTACTGGGTTCGTCACTAAAGATAATTTAATAATTTACCTGGTTGATCAGTTTAATAACTATAATGAAGTTATTTTGAAGAGTTAGTATGTTTTTGAAAGATAACCTTAATAACAACAAACGTGGAAAAGTTATACAGATCAACACAAGAACATAATATTAAATGTTGAGTAAATATTAGTAATTTACAAAATAATGTGATGGAAGATAACCTATTTTTACGTGAAAATGACTGGTATGTATTGTTGTATTATAATGGATTTTACCGTAACCATTACGTATTTATAGAAAATATTTGTTAGAACACTGGAAGATATCTTATTATAACCTAAAACCTGAGAATGACTAGTGTGTATTGTTGCACTGTTTTGGTTGTTATTGTAACTGTTACACGGCCAGGTGGTTAGAGCGCTAAGCTCGTAATGTGAGGGTCGCGGATTCGCATCCCCCTCACATCAAACATACTCCCCCTTTCAGCCATAGGGGCGTTATAAAGTGATGGTTAATTCCTCTATTCGTTGGTAAAAGAGTAGCCCAAGAGTTGGCGGTGGGTGGTGATGACTAGCTGCATCTCCTCTAGTTTTACACTGCTAAATTAGGAACGACTATCGCAGATAGCCCTCGTGTAGCTTTGCGCGAAATTCAAAAAACAAGCAAGCAAATGTGACTGTTTTGTATTTATAGAAGATATTTGTTAGCACAGTTGAAGACAGCAATATATTGTTAATTGGGTACAAGTAGTCTGGTTTATTATATTAAATCAAATGATCACTTCAGCTTTTACATATTTTTACAGGATATTCATTGGCAGATGGAGAATTTACAGGCGACAGTGAGGCAGACATTGTGGTTGGCATGCCCCGCAGTAACCTTACTGGGAAAGTGAGTATTGGGAAGGGAGAAATGTACAAACATTTGATGCCATTTAGATAATTTTATCTTATCTGTTTACGTAGTTCACAGACAGCGAACGGCTTATAGAAAACAGTTATAATATTTAAAATTTTCAAGAAACTGTTTTGTAGAACTTTTTACAGTTTAGAAAGTATGAATTTATCGAGTACGATGACATGAAATTATTTTTTTAATAAATCAAGTTATTTTGCAAGTTTTGCTGACAGTAATTTATATTAGTATTTTATCACGTATATTAATGTGTAAAATAACAAAGAAAACAAATATGTACAAGAATAATCAATATTTAGCTACTTGGTAGAGACAGAATTATTACTGAAAGCCACTATACATACTCGGCCAGAGTGATATAAACTATAATACTATCGTAACTGTTCATACATATATATTTCCTTCGTATTAATGTAAAGTACGTAATATCTTCTACATTAGCTATCTTTATTTTTTACCTTGTATGATGTATGCGAACAATCGATACAGTAAAGAAAGATATTGAGATATATTCTGTTTCCTTGTGTGGACTGCCGCTATTGCGAAAGACGAAACTACATTATTGGAACAACGTAACTGAATTATTTTAACCTTTCAAAAAACTTGTGACGGATCGACTTTGAGAACTTAAAATTACTATTGAAATGCGTCTCTCTCTTTGTTTTTCCTTTTTCTTTTGTCCTACAAGATAGTAGATTTTAGCATTAGCAGTTCAGCCTAGTATTGCATGGTGATTGGGATATTCTACTCACAATTTGAAGATCGTGGGTTCTCCCTCTATCTAGTCTGTCACTACTAAATTAGGGACGGCTAGTGCAGATACTCCCGAGTAGCTTTGTGCGAACTTCAAGAACCTAACAAACATTAGCAATACGTTCAAACTTGTCCAAATTTTATATTAAACATGAAAGAGAAACCGCCATTTCTCTTTCATCATATTATATTAGTTGTTTTATAAGGTAGATTTAGCTGGCCATTACAATAAACTTACTATTTTTGTGTTAAAGTCCGGAAACTTTATGTTAAATTGCGTAATACTATGGTATTTGAATATTACCAGTTTGTTAGTCGAATACTTGTTGTTTGCTGATATACGATGTTTAAACAGATTTTTTCCCCCGAGAGAAAAGCATTTATTTCTCTCTATAAAATATATAAAGATATATATTTTACGCAGTTTTCTTTTAAAGTTCAAACAGTTTGCTTTTGGTCATGGGAAAAAAAAAAATTATAATTTTTCCCTCCCGTCCTTATTCAGGTAGTTAAATCATTTACAGTATAACGAAGGTTAGTAAATGAAAGAAAAGCTGTTGGGTCCTTGTAATACAAATATATTACAATGGTAATTTCAAAAAACGACAGAGAAGTTTATTTATATTCTGCTTTTTGTCTTACCGCTGTTTCATATGAAACCTTATTTGTATAGCTTAAAGGCGTAGCACTAATATCTTTGAAATATCTTTCCATTTATAGCCTACGGTTGGTTTCGTTAGGCCTTGTTTTATTTGTATTTGAGGTAGCGTAAACATGCAATAGTTAAAGTTCAGATGTGCCTTGCCTGACTATTTCAACCTTGCAGAAGTTACTGCCTGTTGAATAAACTAATATAACGTTGCTTTCTGAACAGGTTGTAATATTCAGTTCAGAACTACGACATTTGCAGAACATAACAACAGAAGATATTGGTACTTACTTTGGTTACGCCGTGTGCGTCTCGGATGTCAATGCAGATGGGTATGTTGAAAACTGTACTGGTAACAGTTACATTCCTGAACAATAATACTCGTAATAAAATAATAACCATTAATGATGGTAATTGGAAAAAAATAAATGCTTTTTTTAGGCATTTAATTTATTTTATCCACGCGCTCAGTCAAATTATGAAAGTTTTAGCTTTTTTTGTTTACTTTCTTTAACAAATGAAAAGAACATAACAATAAAAATAAAGAAATTATAAAATATCTTCAAGAAGTGCATACTTACCCAATTTATATAACCATATCGTTATATTCTTTCTATTTCTTAAATAAAGAAAAAAACAACTAAAATTTTCCTGTTTTGATTGAGCGTTTGGATAAAATAAATTAAATACCCAAAGAAACGTTTATTTTTGGCAGTTAACAATATACACATACATATCCATCTATCTGTAAAGATTTTTACATAGAGTAGAAGATCTAATAACTTAGTCTTTCTCATCAGTATAGTAACCTTCAGATAAACTAATTATTTTGTTTTCATGGCAGTTTAGATGACATTATTGTGGGAGCTCCTTTACACAGTAACCTGTCGGCCAACGACGGAACCTATGAAAAAGGCAGAGTCTATGTATACTACCAAGAAACTGATGTATGACAATATATAAGTATATATATATACACATATTAATTTTATTAAATGTACATGATAATTATTTTTTCTGTTATTTTAAGATCTAATGAACTTCACTAAATAGTTATGCCATCATGTTTTTTTGTAGTTCATGTTCTAGTTGTTTTTGGTTTTTTTGTAATAATTAGTTATATTTTGTTTTACTTTATAAAATGTAATAGAAACGTATCGCAAAGTTAATTGCACAAACTTCCTAGTGTGTAAAGAAGGGCTACGTTATATTACTGGATTACTTCACAGATTAAGTAAATTATTCTCTTAGTTTTAAGTTCTTATTCGTTTTTTTTATTGTTTGTATAAAATACGTATTATACTGTATGTTAACAAAGAGTACAAATTATGTATTTCAGATGTAACAATCAAGGCAGTATCGCGCATTTTAAGTTTACTAATGTACGGGGTACACCCTAATATCCCCATCACATGAAGACTTAACAGCTGGTATTAGGACGACCTGAAAGCGCCACTTCAAGTTACCGCGCTCACTCAGTCTACTTAAATAAACAGGGCATTTCGTGAAAGTATATGTTTATAAAAACTTTTACTAGATGATCCAGTCAGTCTTTTTGTTAGAAAATAGGTTCTTATATGTACACACACACATCACTATTTTTTTTAATGAGATCACAAGAAGAACACTGCGAAGCGTAAAATGTTGGATTGATAAAACTACTGTTAAGTTACTATGTATAATTAGAACGTTTTTAATCCGAGAACATAATTAGAAAAAGCTTTGTGTACCAATATTTGTTATTTTAACATTTATAAACTGCTAATTAATAAACTCTTTTGTGTGTGCGTGTGTGTTTATGATTTCAAGCTTTCAACATACATTAATAATTATTTCAGCATAAGTTCCTTCGGAAGGACCATTTAGAGGGGACCGCCTCAAAGGGCCGATTTGGCCTATCTCTGGCCTCGTTGGGTGACGTAGATGGAGACGGTTACGAAGGTATGCTTATTTTTCACTGTGATTTACAAGTTAAGCTCTACGGCAAATTAATTCACCACGTCATATTCTGTTCGTCGTAATTCCTCAATGAGTCTTTTGTGAATTAGGATCCAAACTAAACTTAGTTTCAGTATTGCATCGTATAATTATGCATTGTGTTTAATGCCAAGTTGTTTTAGTTAAAGTGGAATTTTTTTTCTTGGTGAAGTGTTTTTAAATTGATTTCACGTATATTTATATATTTTGTACGTTAAATAAATCCAAGACATTTTTACTGTAATAATTATTCTTCAACTAGACCTTTAAAAGGAAGCAAATCATACTAGTAAGCGATATGCAAATCAGTATGTTACTAATATTACACACGTTATCAAGTAAATTAGATGGGATTGTAAAGTGTGTTACCTTTAAAGATGACAACATTTCATAATGAGCCAGAATTAGCACAGACACCAGATGACGTTTTCTTTTTGGCTGAGCTGTGCGAAATCAACACTGTGCACGATTGGATGACTGGGAGGAGGTTTTTTTTTATTAGTCGATGTTCTTTTTCACTCACCTATAATCTGCCATACTTTTAAGAATAAATACTTATTTACAACTTTTAAGAAGTTGGTAACTGCTCCAGCTACGTAGACGCTGATTGAATTCATTGTTTTATGCCGCTAGCTTCAAGATTAATATGGCTTGTAAAATTTGGGAAAGATAAGATAAAAATATACTGGCCGTGGTCGAAAGGTACTCACGTCGAAAGCGCTTAGTTCAGCGTTCGCTAATGTCTTTGACTGCTTACGTTTTGGAGTTACTTTTACTAGCAGCAAATAATGGCAAAATACAGGTTATTTGGAAAGTCATTTTAAAGAAGATTTTACATTTTTGACAATCAAACTTTCCCTTTCACATTCATACCGCTTACAAAACAACTGACATCATATTTTGTATAGGCTGTGGATTTTGAAAGGTTTTGTAAATTTCTAAAATACTCCATGTGGCTATAAAAGTTCGAAAAACCTGTTATAGAGGTGCATAATATTCATGATAAAGCAAAACATTTGCTACTTTTAGTCCTAGAGAAAAGTAATAAACATGAATATTTTATACTATTGAACAAACTGCCTAAAAAGAAGTTACTTTGTGGTAATTCCAAAGACTTAGAATTTTAATTCCCAGGACTCAATTTCCTCGAATGGCCAAGCAGATAGCCCAATGTGGCTTTGCTATAAAATAAACAAAACCTAACAAAAAAAAAAAAAGACTACAGTAGTCTTGTTTCTTATTTTTAGTTTGGCTAGAAGTCTACGATTTTGTTTGCTTTCTATGTTGAAAGGACCTATGCTGAATTTTGCACCACTCTACATAAGATTTGTCTATGCATAACCGTTTCTAATTCTGAACTAGTGGGAATGTAGGCATTCAAAAGTATCTTCCACCAACTTGTAGCCTTTTTTCTTTTACTAAATAGTTTGATTTGGCCATTTGTCTCCTGATATTCTGCAACAGGACATACACATCTGATGTCACTCACCAGATCACACACACATTTTGACATTCCTCACAAGATCATTCATGTCTAGTTGGGTGTGACCTAGTGTTTGATGTACCCAGACCGTGAATTTGGAGGTTCATAGTTTGTAGCCGTTTGTGTTCGTGAGTACGTTATAAGAGTGATGGTCAAATCACACCATTTGGTGAAATAAAGGTAGTACAAAAGTTCAAAACGAGGACGATGGTATGTGCAGATAACCCTTGTGTGGTGTTACTGGAAAATCCTAAAACAAACAAACATTGGGGTTTTATGAAATTTTCTATCATGTCATAAACTCATGTCTTCTCGTATTTTTCCACAATTTTACGTCTTTAAATATTTTAAACCAGGCCATTTTCAACTGTACGATATCAGAAAACTGCAAATATTCCAAGTATGAAAGCAAAGATACTTAAAAACACTGTATGAAAAACATAGATCTCCCCAAATTGTTTTTTGAAAAATATATAACGTTGTTTTAAAAATAGTATCATTTGACTAATTTGTGTGATATTTATTTCCCAAAGGCAAGAAAGAGACTATTTATATATCATCAATGATGATGATTAAATCACCCCAAAATATTTTAACTTGTTTGTTTCTGAATTTCGCACAAAGCCACTTGAGGGCTATTTGCGATAGCTATCCCTAATTTAGCAGTGTAAGACTAAAGAGAAGGCAGCTAGTCCTCACCACTAACTCTTGGGCTACTCTTTTACCAGTAAATAGTGGGATTGATTGTCACGCTATAGCGCCCCACGGCTGAAAGGGCGAGCATATTTGGTGCCACCGGTATTCGAACCCGCCTCCCTCGGATTACGAGTCGAACTCTATAACCCACCTGGCTATGCCGGTCCAATATTTTAATACAAAGCCGTTTCTCTTATTCGAGGGCTTGGCATGGGCAGGTGGGTTAAGGCGTGCGACTCGTAATCCGAGGGTCGCGGGTTCGTATCCTCATCGCGCCAAACATGCTCGCCCTCCCAGCCGTGGGGGCGTTATAATGTGACGGTCAATCCCACTATTCGTTGGTAAAAGAGTAGCCCAGAGTTGGCGGTGGGTGGTGATGACTAGCTGCCTTCCCTCTAGTCTTACACTGCTAAATTAGGGACGGCTAGCACAGATAGCCCTCGAGTAGCTTTGTGTGAAATTCAAAACCAAAAAACAAAACTCTTATTCAATGTTAAATATATGTTGCACATTTTCAATCATTTTAGTTTTTTTCCCTTAATTTTGTTGCACATCACAGAAGAAATGTTATCAATGTGTAATATTTTGATGGAATATTAAAAATTATAATATTCTTAAATTATATTATGTATGTATCCATTGCATGCTCACACAACACCTTTGAATAGACAAATCATCAAGTCACGTGACTATGAAAGCGGCTATAAAGCCATAGTCAAACAGACGATATCAGATCTACATTTTGACATTGTTTGGCTTTTAGAACTGTATTTTACGCCTTCTAAGACGCACTTTTTTCTTTAAAAATACTTTAAAATCCTCATACGTCTTCCAAGACAAAAGTGATGAGTTAAGGCAAGAGGTTAGCTTAGGGTTTACTTAAAACAGCCTCTCATACAGATCGTAATCTCATCACTTACCAATTACAAGTATTTTCAATTGCATAACACATTCAGTTTAACTAATATTGTCAAAATTCTGTGCAAAATATGATGTATTTGACTGTATTTACTCAGTAGGTTGATAAAAAGTCAAGGCTGCATCAAAGTATTGGTTGCTGAGTCAAAGTATTTCTTTATTAGAATTGTTTTTCCAAAATACGGTAAATGGTGTGATTGCACTGAAAATTGATCGTTTTTGGGAAGGTTACAGGAGAGCCCTTTCCGACGCAAAATGTTCATACAATTAAATTATGCAGATGTGTTCAGGTTGTGGATTTAGAATTTTCAAGATGGAGGATATCTACTGTACGTAATGGTATTGGAATACAGAGAAATATGGATCAGTCTTGTACAACAAGACCATCCAGAGAGAGATCTTTAATGAATGATACCCAATACTTCTTTTAATACGTGAGAATCACAAAAACCAGTGGAAAAACTGTCCCCGTATGCAAGGCAACAGTACGCAACATAATCAAGACGGAACTCCGTTTACAAAAGCAACACAAGTGATGTGTACAGAAGTTGTTTCCACATGTTCATTCACCGTCGAAGAACACAAGCAACTAGAGGATGAATGCTTTTATTTATGAAAACATATTGTTCAATTGCCGGATGCAGCGCCTTTAGAGTTTGTGCAATCGGACTATTGAGACAAGCACTGGGAAATTGTCGTCTTCGTACACTAGATAGTTTACGAAAGAAGTGTATAGTTTTAACATTACAATCATACAATGCAACCTTTTACAATGAAAGAAGAAATGTAGGGTTACTGTCGAGATACATTAGTCGATTAGTATGTATGACGACATGGGGTGTTAACAACGTGGCGAGATTACGAAATCGCTTTAATATAAAGTGCTAAAACCACTGTATATGTATATCTTGACCATTTTCTATTGCATTGCTTTACCTATAACGTATGAAAAACGTTTAGATACAAGTTACACCAACATTTGAAGTACAACTTAATACATTTGAACCTAGAACAGGAAGGCGGGAAGTGGAGATAATAAAGAAAATGAAAAATATATATGTAAAAACGGCTCGTTTCGGTTGAGAAAATTTTTACGTAGAGGAATGAACAACGTTTCGACCTTCTTCGGTCATCGTCAGGTTCACAAAGAAAGAAAGAGGTAGCTGACCGGAAGCTGACCACATGTTTGAAATGGGTTATGTAACTGAGTGTTGGAATGTGGAGGGCATGCTTAGATGTTGTTCATTCCTTTACGTAAAAATTTTCTCAACCCAAACGAGCCGTTTTTACACATATAATTTTCTCTACAAGTGGGTTTTCTCGACATCAAAGAAAATTAAAGTATTTGAACAGGTAAATCGTTGTGGAAGAAGGTGTATTCATTTTGAAAATATTTTCTTGGTTTCGTGTAAGTTATTTTAGAAGGATCTTGAAATGGATAGCGCAACTGATTCCTATTGAAAATTTGAGGTAGAGTTATTATATATAGAGAGTTTAATAAAAATACACAAATATTTTTTTTTGTATAGATCAATGTTCTGTGTGAGTTCTGACACTTTTTTGCTGCATGATAATTTTATAGAACTAAATTCCAAACATGTCCAAATAAAATTCCTGAGCCATTATGGTGAAGGATGTTTTTGAAACCGCTTTGAGTTTGAGTTTGCTTATCACACATGCTCAGAAATTAATCATTGCAAAAAATCTAACTATTCAAATATATGCATACAACACTTCACTAAAGAAGCATATATTGATCTTAAGTGAACTATGGTAGGGAGTTAAAATATTTAATGGAATTAATTGTAAAAAAACGAAAAATATTTATAACAAAATTAAAATCGTTTGACCAAACATTAATATTATATATTTTTTCTTTAAAAACAAAATGTAGATTTTGCTGTGGGGGCGCCATATGCCGGGAAAAATGAGCGTGGAATTGTTTTTATTTACCTTGGCAGTCATAATGGAGTTAGAAAAGAACCTTCTCAGGTAAAGGTGATTTAGATTCTCTGATAATTATAATTTCAAGGAAACATAGATATACTTGTAGTGCATGGTTCCCACATGCGTAATGTTGTTTCTATTGAGATTCTAAGTGTTTTATAGAAACTATAATACTTAGTGTAAAAATATTATGAGATTTAAATTAAACAAAAAATAAATAAAAATATAACTGAAATTTGGAAAAACGAAAAGTGTTTAGTTAATATAATTGTAAATCGTAATCATACTTTTTGCAATTTTGCCGACAAATGCTAATCATGAATTTTGAATATCATAAATGTATTGAAATTATAATGAAGTTACAAAGTTATTTAATTTTTATGGCTGGAATGAATGAGAACAAAATGTACAACAACAGGGAAGCCCAATTTATGTACACAAATCAAGGGTCATACTTGTTTTCAAATTTTATATTGTACTACATGTTTCTCTAGAAGTATACTGTAACTGTTGTAGCTCAAAGCATATACACAATCTGTCGAATTAAGTTTTATAAATGACGGTACCCATGCATTAGATGAAAAAAATTACATACACTTTATTTACTCGTACATGACCAGTGGTGCCATTCCTTCTTCCTCACCTGCCAAATGCACCAAGACACTTGGATTATTCACTAAATAAAATACTATAAACTCCTCTCCACTTAATTATAATGAAAATATTTTATCTACTTTGCTGCAAATTCTAAAATTCAACTGTTCACAGTAATATTCACTAATTGGCATAAATTCACAGTAATCATCAATAAAACTTATATTCTCTCCCACTCCCACTGGTAAATACCAGTAAGTATTTTGAGGCATCAAAACTCAATACAAAGTACTCTTTGAAACCAAACAGTGGCTCATTGTAACTTTAAAATTATATGTGTCTTGTTCCCACACAGCCTCAAATTTTTAGTGGTGGTGCCACCACTGTGCGTGACAGAAACTTTAAGAAATTTCATGCACTACATTAAATTGCGAGTTACTTGTAAAGGTCTAAAGAAAGCTCAGGTGGTCTACTGATGTAAATTCTCCTTGGTTTAAGATTTACCTTACGGAGGCATAATAATAGCTTAATGAAATTTTATACACTAGCTTAAACTGTCACCACCTACTGTCTAGATAAGAAAATAAGCATCACAAAAGGGATAAACTTTCATCTCAGTCATCACTTGAACTTGAAATGGACATATCTGCAGCCTAAACAAACTGTTAATAAGGAACTTCTCTTTATAATAACATATAGTATATTAGTGTATTTATTCACTACTTAATTAGTTGTAATAAGTACACAGTCCAATCAAGCATTTTGTTAAATTAATAAATTGGAAATTTATATATTGTAGAGGTTTATAGAATGCAATATGTTTTAGTAAATATTATTAATATGTTTAAGAAAATACATTTATCACCCTATCAATTATTTTATTTCAGAAACATGAACTTAATTGACTTTATATTTCACCTCTTTACAAAAAGAAAAAAATAGAATAATGATAAAAATGTTATAAATATCTCATCATATATCATAAACAGCATCGGTTACATGTGATAAAATAACTATAGATTGTTTTGTTTTTCATTTTTTGTTAGACTTTGTTAGCAGAAGATATTGATGACATTGGCCTGAAGACATTTGGATATTCACTAGCAGGCAGTATGGATCTGGATAACAACCATTATCCTGGTAAGCATTGTATATCATTAAGAAAGAGAATATAATCCAGGTATTGAAAAATGAATCTTTTCCAAGTGAGAAATGAATTTCAATGTAAAAAGTGCCACAAATCACAGGTTCTCAAACAGTGAACCTGGGGCCTATAAGGGGCCACAATATGATTTAGAGAGTTCATAGCACATAAAAAACATTTTTTGCCAAATGACTTTGACATTTTAAAATTTCATCCTCTTGAAATGTTGTTTACAATACAAACAAGATGGTTCATTTGTATGGAGACATCATATGTTAGCTCTTAGTCGGTATGACATATGTAATGAAGAACCTTGAAAATAAGATGAGAAATCAAAGATATGAGGTGATTACTGTATGGTATTCAGGTGAAAATAGTAATTTTCTGAGGAAGAGAGTATAGTATGATATGGGGAATTAACTTCTGTACCCATGTGTCAGTTTTCAATTGGTTGTATTCCTTCCTTTGAAAATTATTAGTATTATTATTAATAATGTATTTATTGATTGTTGTTGATGTAAGCACAATTTTCCTCTTATATTTTGAAACTATAGTACATATTAATATTTGCTACTAGGTAGTGAATATTGTATTCCATTCAGAATGGAAGTATAGAATTTATAGATTTTTCTTGATGGGTATTATTGTATCAAACACTTCGTTGTTGGACAGGCACTTTTGGATAATTCAGTAAACAAAAATCCTCTCCACATAATTATAATGGAAGCATTTTATTTATTTCACTACAAATTATAAAAATCTACTTAAGTAATATTTACTGATTGGCTTAATTTCACAGTAATCACCAAAAAACAAATTTGTTTGCTAATTTTCTCTCTTATCTAGCTCAATTTCTCTTTTTTTTTTTTACTACTGTATCCAAACACCAATTCACTATTTACAAAACTGGACCAAATAATTGGCTGACAGTAGCTGATGAACTAACCAATAAACTCACTAATTAAATAATTAACTATTTCCTAATTTAGTCTGCTTCATGTTTTACACAACTTAGATAATTTTCTAAACTTCGAGAAAGTTCTAGTCATTTAAGCCGTTTCAGCCTCATGATGTGAATTCTCCATTTGATCAAACAACAATACAAATGTATATAATGGCATATTCCACATCCACATCAATATTTTAATAATCTATTTAGAATGTTTAGTGGTTTTTGTCATATTTATATTTTTGAACTCTTTATCACAACTGTTCTGAAGAGTACCCTATTGTAATGTGTAATAATTATTCTATGAGGTATCATTTTTTATTATATTTCACAAATGGTGAAGAATCTCATGTTTCAGAAATAATAGCTCATTAGAGCAAACTTTGTATTTTATGATAAAATCTAGGATTTGAATATTTACATTTGTTATGTAATCATGAACATTTTGGATAATTCATTGTAATTGACCATACTGTATTAAAAATGTACCAAAACCTTAAGCTTCTAGTTTTGAAAGAATTATTTGCTTTTTTGTTTGAAGTTTTTTGAGCTTGAATTAGAATCAAGTTATCAGACCTTTTAACACTTTTAATGAAGTAATATGTTTGTATTGGTTTTGCCTGCCAAAAAAAGTAATTTTATCAGTTTTCTCTGGTAATACAGACTCATTGAGTTTTTTGAAACTGACAAAAAGACTCAATGACATTTTAAAGGAAAAAGTGTATTGGTATAGCACTGAGAACCTTTGTAGCTTAGTTTTATTAATTATCATACATAAAACTGAAGCTGAACGTTTTTTAATTTAACAAGAAATTAAAATTAACTAATGCTCTATTCAAATGAATTGTTTGTTTGTTTGTTTTTGAATTTCGCACGAAGCTACTCGAGGGCTATCTGTGGTAGCTTTCCCTAATTTAGCAGTGTAAGACTAGAGGGAAGGCAGCTAGTCATCACCACCCACTGCCAACTCTTGGGCTACTCTTTTACCAATGAATAGTGGGATTGACCATAACATTATAACGCCCCCATGGCTGAAAGGGCGAGCATGTTTGGCGCGACGGGGATACAAACCCGCGACCCTCAGATTATGAGTCGCACGCCTTAACACACTTGGCCATGTCAGGCCCTGTTCAAATGAAAGCTATTACCTCATGAACATGAAAATTATCTAAAAAGTTTCACACCTTTTTTCCTTCTCATCTTGTGTATTTTAACACTGTACTGTTGTAAGTTGCTGCCATTCATTGCGAAGTTGAATGAGTGAATACTAATTTTATTTTCTGTTCTCTGCATACTGTATATTTTAACCCTTATCACTGATTTAAAATTCTTTCTTTGAATGAATTTTAATTAACAAACCTGCATGAAATTATTTCAGATTTTTTTTTTGTTTGTACTGGTCTCTCAGTACTGGTTTGATTGGAGTAATTGACCAAAAACAACAGATGCCTTATCAACTGATTCACTATAAAACAAGTTTAATGTTAAATATATAGTATGCATCTCTTAACAAATTACCTACTATGATTAACAGAAACAATCAGTTTAAAATTGTATCAAATGTTAATAACCCAGGTAGTTCAGTGTTCTGTCAGATTTTTATTTGAGCATCATATTACTTTTTTACATATCTTCTTATATTTTCACATTATATAAGAGTGATTGAGGTCATGTTAATTTTCAGATTTGTGCCAGTTAATGTAAATGCCAGAAATTAAACAGATTGTGATGAGTAGTGTTAAAAATTAATTTAAAAAATAATTTCTATAATCAGGTCTTTCATTATGTAACTTAACTTTGGAAATATATTTGAGTGTTTTAAATATGGTTCATGCTAATTAAAATGTTGGTGATGTAATTTTCTTTCTTTGTATCTTTAGGTGTAGTAAAACACTTTATGAAGATCATAAAAGTATTTATATAACTATGTATAAAGAAGAGGCTTTGTAGCTGTAAGGGTTATTATATCTTTTAAATTCTGTGCAATAAAAATATAAATGGTGTGCACATTCCATGGTGTTACATACATGTATAACTGTGTATATATAATAAAAAATTAAAGCTGTAAAGATTGATATAACCATATAATTAATATGTAATAAGAATAGAAGTGATGTGAAAGCAGTGAATATTTAATGTAGGTGTACTTGAGAGTAGGAACAATATGAAAACTGTAGGACCTGAAATATTGTTTAAATGTCTACCTGAGAAATGGGAAAGTGGAGTGGCATAACAAGGCTTGACAAGAGAATTTATTATAAAGATACTTATAATTTGGTTTACTGTTAGCTGGTGACATACGTTTGACAAATACATAAATTTAAAGTTTGTTTGAATTTCTTGAGTTTATTTGGCATTTATGTTGATTCCATTGTTTATAACCCTAATTTTATTTCTTTAGATCTTCTGGTGGGTGCCTATGAATCTGATAGAGCTGTGTTTTTTAGGTAAGAATTATTTCATGAAACTCTAAAAGTCTTAAGATAATTACGATGCAAAACATAAATACATGTGTTCTAGTCTTTTGCAATGTGCAGCTCTTATTTTTTCAAAGTTAATTTCAGTACAAAAAAAATCCAAAATTATTGTTATGGATTGCCATGATGTTATCGTGGGCTAGCAAAGTCATTGATTTGAATTTAGTTTTTGGAAGAAAGTAATGGAACATAGATTAGTCATATTCAATTCAGGAAAAGTATGGTGTCTATTTTAAAAAAAAAAATCTGAGTTTGCTATAGGAGGTTAAGTTTGTTTCTGGTAGATAGCTAACATAACTTGTCCTTAAGGAGATTGTTTCAATGTCCTACATCTTTGGCATGTGGTTCAAAATAGCAGAAGCTGTAAATATGTGAATATGTAAATATGTTATAAAAAATAAATCAGATTGACACATTGTGTAACATCTCCAGAAACAATATTGAAAGATGAAATTTATTTTTAACGTGGAAGTTTAAATAATAGTAATGAAAAAATAATAATAAAGGCTACAGAGAATAGAATTTAAATGAAAGACTAGCTAAAGGCAACTTTTACACTAAGTAGAAGAAGCTTTGAAGGAAAGAGATATGTTCCAAGAAGATGGAATGGACACTGACTTGCCTCCAAACAACAGAAAAGTTCAAAGAATGAGGAGGATTTGGTACAGCAGGGGGTGAGATGGACATCTACTTACTGTGAAACAAGCATAGATTGATATTTGATTATAATTTTGAACTTACTCTGTATATATACATGAAAATGTGGTAAGCTGTTACCAGAATGTTTAAGTTGTTCTACACAAAATATTAGTTGTGTTAAAAAAATGTTTCTACTCAAGACATTTCTGTAAATTGATGACATCAGTCTTACTCAGAATGTGACAAATTGGAGTGCAAGATGATGTTCATAATAATAATAATACATTAATAGTTCATAAGTTTGCACTCCTATATGCTATAGAACCTTTGTACATTTTTTCAGTATTCCTGTTTATTCTGATATTTATTCTTCTCTACCGTAAGCTGTTGCTAAATCAGCAACGTACGGTAAAAATGAATATCTGACAACTCTAACGTCATTTACGTGGTGCCAAGTTGAATGACACTCTGTGAAAGGCTTGTTGCTGTGCACTATGACCCTCCCCTCCATGCACAAAGGGATAAATATGGAAGAAGATATAACCAAAACAGGATAAGTTAGAGGTTTACTTGTTGACAAATAAAAAATATTTTATAGTAGGGGAGATGGACGTGCATTTACTGTGAAACAAGTAGCTTTAAGTGATTGAGAATAATTGATGCAATATTGTGGAATAAATGTTTACTCACTGAGAAATGTAAAGAAATTTTAAAGAGCAGAGAACATGTAACACAACATAGAGAATTAGATCCAACCACTGTTCTGTGGACATAATGGATTGTGTACGTAAAGAAGGAAAAAGTAACTCTGATGTTTCTACACAAAATATTAAAAAAAATGAATGAAGCAACGAAAATACTTGACTCTACTCTTAATGGATTTGTGAACTAAATATTGATGGATGATAATAGTAGAGTGACAGAAAACTTTAATTCTTTGTTTTAAAATTCATTGTATCATTTGAATGCTATTATGGTCATCAGTCTAGAACATAGCAGACAATGTTTGAAGAGTCAGCAGAACTTTGTAAACTCTGTTGCTATCAACTTTGATGATGTTAAAGAATCTTTAGAAAACTTGCAGAAGATCTAATATATTAAAGAAGACTGCACCCCACCCCCAAGTGTTAATATAAACGTATATGCTATCCAGTTTATTTTGACAGGGTGGAAAAGAGAGTACACGACCCAACTGACGCAATATTTATTATAACACATGTAGTTTCATTTTAACTGACCTTTAATTTTATATTGATTATGAAACTATTGAAAATTGTCTATATTTAGCTATCAGCTTATAAGTTACAATCAGCATTTTACTTATGATTGTATAAAGCATTAAACATAAATAATATTGATCAGGTTTTGCATAATTTATTTGAAACTGGAATATATATTTAAAGTAAAACTGCCCTTTGAAACTCTCATCCTTTATGCATAAACAAAGTGAAAGGGAATTTGATGCTGTAATGTTTTATATATAACAAAGTTTTTCATAAACCATTGTATTTCAGATTAATGTTTCTTATATACTATAATCTTTCATGTATATCTAATGCAGTGCTTTACATGGAGTAAAGTTTTTTACAAATGCTATAGTATTACACATTGTTTTGCAGACTCCAGTATTTCACAGAGGGTAGTATTTAACATATACCACAGTTTTATATATATATAGATATTCTAATGTAGTGTTTCACACACCCTTATGTTTCATACAAAATCTAGAGCTGTTACAGTGCCAACCCATGTTCTACTCTGATAACTAAACTAATTTGATGGCATAAGAGACAACAATTTTTCAGATAAAACTATTGGTGGTTGATGTTTATTTGAATATTTGACACAGTGCACTAAATATTGAATCTATTTCTTTATAGATCACGACCTGTGGTCAATGTTACAACCCAAGTAATGTTTGACCGAGAAATCATTGATATGAAAGAGAAATTGTGTACCTTAAAGGATGACTCTAAAGTCTCCTGGTAAGTTGACATCTTGGACATCCAAAAATATTACACCAAACTTGTGAGAATATCTTATAAATTAGTTTGTCAAGTGTGATTGTGGTATTAAAAGCTAAGGCATATTATGATGTTTTTTTGGTGGTGGTATTTTCTTAAACATAACAATTATGTTGTTAAAGGACATTGTGTATCAGTAACCAAATGTCCACTCTTATGTACTATTGTATATACTGTGTATATCTTAATAGTATTGAGCACCCCAAAATTTATACTTCATAGATGTTTGAGTATTTGGTATGGTAAACATTATCGTCAGATGTCATATACATAAAAAAGATGACACCTGTAAATGACGTGTGGCACTCAATGACATTAATGTATGTAAAGAAAATCTAAATTGCTTGAGATGGTAAGAATCATAATTTGTTACTGTGCATGTTGAAAGAAAAAGGTAATCTATTTAAATATTTTGTATTTTATACTCTATATCTATGGCATATTTGTGTAAGTCAACAGTCTAAGCATGAAGACATGAACTGAAATGTAATTAATTGAAAAGCTAATTACAACTTGTTGTGACACAGTAAATACTCTTTTTCTAAAATAATGAGACTTCCATAAGTTGATTTTCAAATCATCTTTCTTTAGTGAAAAAAACTTGAAGGTAAGTGATAAGTTTATAGGAAGGTTTTAACATTTTGGTATTGTATTTTCAGTGTAGTTTTGACTGTTTGTTTTGAATACAATGGGACCAGACTACCAGATAATATTGGTTTGTACACTTTATTACCTTTTCTTTAAGAAGATTATATGTCACAATTTAACAATTGTATTTGTAACTTAATTAAAAAAACACTAAAAGTAAGAAGTTAGATTTTGTTGTTTATAGGGTTTGCTCTTTTCTTATTTTCATTACTAACTAGATTTTGAGCACTATAAGCTTAATGTATAGATATTAATAACATGAACATGAAAACAATTTTTTTACTAAGTATTAATTGTATAGTCATCCTATCCCCACAACCTGTGTGGGTATTAATTATCTGGGTTTGAACATCGTGTCTATCCACTACCTTGTAGATTTGCATTAAGGGAAATCCCATAACAATTTTTGTTATCAAAAATCAACTCTTTTTGTTCCTAGTATGTTTCTGTTTTCAGAAGATTACAACATCTTAATAGTTATGAAAAAAGTGATGTCATTATCTGATTAGTACAAAGTTACTTAATAGTATTTTGTCTGTGTTCAAATGTTTTTAATAATTAAACATTTTTTTTGATATAGACATATAACAAACTGCTGGATATTGACAGAGTTAATAATCACTAAATGTTTATAACAAATATACATTTCAAGTTGATAACTACTGAAATGGAAAAATTAAAAACAATTCAACAGAAAAACTGTAATATCACAGTCTTGACGACTTATTCACAGTTTTTTTGTACACCACGAAACTGGATGCAAATCATCGACATGGCCCTAGAATGTATTTTTTAACAGATGAAGGCACGAGTGAGCAGACTGTCGAAGTTAACCTGCAGGTTCATTCGCTGTACTGCAAGAGCGTATACACGTACACCCTAGTAAGTTGATAATTTGTAACTAACTTACTTGATTATATTGTTTTAAGTAATGTAGTTATAGTGTGATATGGATTATTTCAGTTAACTTTAACAAATGGTAATACTATGATATGCATTTAGAGTTGTAACTTACTGATACAAAAAAATAATAATTTGAGGTATTTTTGTGCATCAATTGTTACAGAGAGGAATACAAAAACTATATTTTATTAATATTCAATACCAATTTTTTATTTGGTAACTACAATGAGTTTGGTGCTCGACAAAGTGCACATCTTTCCAAAAATATTTTCAATTTCTTAATTTCGTTTCACCTAATTGTAAATTATTTACACAGAAATTTTTTGAATGTGCTAATAGGATGTAGTGAGAGATAAATTGGCTCCAATCACTGCAGATGTGTACTTGGACCTAAAAGAAACCAATAGTGAAAGAAGATTGTTGATGCCAGTACTAAACCAGACTCAGAAATACCCTGTGACTAGCCAGGCAAGTTTTTCCACACTTCTGAAATTTAGATTAAAAGTGGTTTTTACATCTTTTAATAACTGTAGACAAATATTAGAACTATTTATGAAATTAATGACACATGTAAAGAGCAAATTTTTGTTTGACTTATAAAATCAGAAGAATATTAAAAAAAAGATTTTTTTCACACACAGATTGATAACATTGCATAACAATTTTTTTGAAAAGTTTTTGCTGATTGTGACAGGTACCTGGTGGGTATGCACAAATATAGATTTGGTTTTGCTTCATCACCTAGGAACTTTGAGAAATAGACAGTTAACTGTTTTGCTTTTGGTTGTCATTTTATTTTAGAGTAATGTGTGAAATGCTGTTTTTTCAGTACTCATTACATCTACTCATACTTTTAATATAACATCTTTCTGTGGGCCAGCTGTAAGTTCATGGATTTCTGATGCTGAAATCTAGAATTTGATCTTCCCAAATCAAGTTTCTTTCCTAATTTAAAAGTTTAAACAAATCTAACTTATGGTGAAATGGTACTATTAAATAACCTATATAAAAGTTGTCTTATTAAGTTCTATATTTAATCCTGACTAACCTGGATCAATTCAGTCGATGTGTGCATTTCAGTTTGGGTTTTATTTTCTTCTTTATACAAGTAACTATGAATCAGTGTTTTAATAATATAAGTGACTGCTTTTTGGGTTTAAGTGTTGTTTCTGATATTTTCAGGAAGGCAGCTACAGAAAAGCATACATGGTTTCTAAATCATATTTACATTGTAATTTTTAATTTCCATTTGCTAAACTTGTTTTTCAAAGGCCTTCTGAGATGTTACTTATTGCTACTATATGTAACATGATTGCCAAGTGTAACCATTTGGATATTAAAAACAAAAAAACTAAACAACTTATGCACCAAATTACTTGTGGGTTTATGGATTTATTAGTTACAGAGCCCCTAG
Source organism: Tachypleus tridentatus (assembly GCF_004210375.1). Taxonomy (NCBI): domain Eukaryota; kingdom Metazoa; phylum Arthropoda; class Merostomata; order Xiphosura; family Limulidae; genus Tachypleus; species Tachypleus tridentatus. Next base: position 109,018,917 of record NC_134836.1, on the reverse strand, counting down.
GGGCATATGTGTCACACAAAACAATATAAACAGAAATACTATCTGTAGTAAAATTTATTCTACCAATTGCTACTGGGGTTGCTTTTGTATTTTGCACAGAAAAGGATGGATTTCGTCAATTTTCTACTTTTTTCACACCAAATGTTGCAACAGCCCAAAACACAATTATTCAATGTGAGATATCATATGAATTTCCACAATAGTGAATGTTGTAAAAACAAGTTAGTAACTTGAGTGTTAAACTGACTTACAGAGCCAACAATATTTCATTATTCTTCAAAATAAAATATTCCAAATTGTCATGAAAAATGTTTCAGTGTTTTCCATGTTGCAGAAGGGTTGAGCAACAAGACAGTGTTTCTTATTCTCAAATTAGTTAAGTAAGTTTACTTCAGCCACCAGGAACAGACTCAATCTGTGATCAAAGTTCTCTTGCATTAACAATACAACACAGTATTATTTTATCTGTAACATTTTTGTTCTTCTTCCAGACTTGTTTGTTTTGGCTGTATATGTTTTCCTATTTTACAGGTTTTGATTTTTATCATAACTGCTTGTTTGTGATTCTTGGCAAGGTTTCACTTGTTTCGTTTTTTTAACCAAAGAAATGCAAGGAATATGATTATTATGTAATATCATACCTTTCCATTGGCACTAATCCTGAAGAAGAGGATTTGGATTAAGTACACCGATGATCTTGTAGTACATTCATTTTAGATGTGTTTAGAAGTATATATATCTTTGAAAAGATATATTTATTCATAATATCGTTTATATTCTCTTGTATATAGTAACCAAGCTTGTACTTTTGAATATGCATCCACAATAAATTATAACTTATTTGAAGCTTGCAGGGCCTTGGTAAAATTATTAAATAATTAGATTAATTGTTTTCTCATTTATTAAGAGACTAAGAAGTCAGAAACAACAAGAAGTGCTTAAAGATTTCTAAATTAATTTGTTCAGTAAACTGTTTTCAGGTTAATTTCCAGAAGAACTGTGGGAAAGATAATGTATGCATCCCAGATCTCAAAATCAACATAATTTCGTAAGTGTAGTGTACATTCTTTCATTTTGTTTAGACACTGCATGCTTAGTATTTTTTTCTTCTGATTATATATAGTTAATTTATAAGTATGTGTATTAATAATAATTAATTTTGTTTTATCGACATCATACAAATAATTAATTTAGTACTTAGAATGTGATATTTCATGGATAACCAACAAAGAGTTAGGCCTGCCAAAAAATGGCTGTTCTCAGATCTGGAGTTTGTTGTATATCTTCCAATAAGTTGTGATAGATATGTTACAAATAAACAATATGCTACAATGTAATAAAGCTCAAAGGGTTAATGAGCGTATATGTCAAAGAGATGTTCAAGTGTCACATTAATGCTAAAACTATCTCTCAAAGCTTCAACCTTCCTCAAATATACTGTTCACTTTGTAACATTAAAAAAATGCAATATGATGTTTACTTACTTCAATGTTAAAACAAAAGTGAAGTAGAAGACTTCTGACTCTATTGAAATGAAGCACGCTTAGGATGCATAATGGCTTCCAGAGTAAAGTGAAAGTTAAAATCATAAATAAAGTAACAAAAGAAACTGACAAGTTTCTGCAAATTACAAAAAACAAGCAGCTAAATGTATAGTACAGTTTCTCAGCATAATCTTTTGAAAGATCTCATGAATCCCTATAAAACTTTATATCCAAACTTTATTATCAACTCTCATGCAACTGTGTGTAAGGTTTCTAAATCTGTTTTAAATATGCCATTAAACCCTTCATTTCTAATGAAGAAAACAATAAATAGTTCTTGTTAGATTAGTTGGCCAATGGGAAGTTGGAGAACAATGGTGAGTCCATTTCCGATTGTCATCTGGTTTGCAGGCAATAATAATAAAGTTCATTAATTTAACAATTTTTTTATTATGCCTCAGTAGAATTGGATTAGCAGCTTTGACCTTGTCCAGAACTTTCTGTAACTGAATAAGAAAGTTTTCTAAATCATTTATAGGCCCCTGCATTCAACTGGAGAACTCTGAAAAACAACATAATTTCATTTTTTTGTAACTAAATGAGTGGAAAACATATATTGCATTCCTGTATTACAGTACAGCAAGGTATGCAGTCAGCATCATCTAGAGATATGTTAATAACAATGTTTTATGATTTGAAGATGCCACAGTTCTATCTAAATGTTGTTATAAATGCAATATAATCAAGTATTGTCAAACGGTAGGCTTTCATCATGAGCTGGTAAAAACTTATTGATTTATTACACAAATTATAACAATTTCAGTTATGTTTGCTACATTCTTGATAGTTTCTGAAGTCCAACTCAATCCTGGATTAAATTTTAGTTTTCAATTTCTGCATATATTTCAAACAGTTAATCTCAGATGAAATAATCATAATCCTTTACTGAGTCTTATGTACAAAAAAAAACCAACATAAGTGCATAAGTTATGCTTAACTCATGTAAAAATCTATTAAGAACTCTGACTAGTCAGTCAGTCAGTCCTAACTGTCTGTAAACTTATAACACAGTCTTAAACACTTGTAGTGTTAAGTTTTGTTAATAATTACATATCTGGCTAACTGAGTAGGTTAGCTTCCTTAACTTACTGTAAACTAATAATACAATAATTACGTATATTTAGTAAATTGACATTTTTAACTATCTGATTCTCTAACTCATTTAACATCTAATTTAGTATAACAACCCATAGAGCTAAATCAAACTTATGTAGTAATATTAATTCACTGACAATTCTGACTAAATAGAAGCTTTCTATTGACAGATCATACATACAAACTTCATCAACAAATGTTCTGGTCACATTTCAAGGGTTAATTGAAGTTCTTAATTAGGAAGGTTAAAGAGTATCAGTTGTAGGGAGACTTAAAAATATGGAATCCAGTCTTCTGTTATTTATATGATAAAATGTGTTATTACTGATGAAGAAAATTAAAGTATGTATTTTTGTTTTGTTTTCTACATTCAGTTGGATTTAATATTCCATGCAGTAATTAAACTTACTCTTCATCAGGAACATGGACCAATTTTTGATTGGTAGCAAAGAGAAACTGGAGTTGAATGTTAGTATAACCAATGATGGCGAGGATGCTTTTGAAGCATTGCTTTTTCTAACTATTCCCCAGGGTGTAAATTATGTAAATATTAACAAGAGTAAATCGGTAAGTTTTTAAGTTTAAACGTTATGAATTTCATTAGTGTAACCAAGTCTGTATTACATATTGGGCTCTTTTGAATTCTAGTTTATTTACATTATAATTTCTAAGACTTGTTTAAGAAATTCAATTACAGAAGTAGCTCAGTTTCAGCTAAAAATAGCACAGACATTTCTCATAGTAACTAAAGTTTATGCACAGAAAAAGGTTTACTTCCAGATATTTACATTTTAGGATATTAAAGATGCCTCTACTTCCTATTTGACACAAGTGAGGAAGGTCATCTGATTCAAATACTTGACAGTCTTGAAACAGTTGTAAAGTTTTCAGTATTTTAACATGAGAAGCAAAGAAAATTTCAATTTAAAGTAAACTGAAAAGTGATGTATCTGTAGTTCATAATGAACAGAATAAAAGTGTGCACAGACTTCTTGGTGTAAATTTATATGTTACATGATTGATGTGTAAAAACTTAGTTTTATGTGACACATTAATTCCACGGAGGACATACATTGGTTATTGTTACAATCTTATTTATGGTTGGTATATCAATTAATTGGGGTGTATTTTGTACAGTAATTGGTATATTTATCTTTTATGATAACATCTCATGTAGTGGTTGATGCAGAGGTTATTTGTGGTAAATATTTTGTATAAAAGATGACACTATATAACTCATATAGTGGTTGATACGCTGGTCCTTTGGAATAGGTGTTTTATATAGAAGGTAACAAATTAGTTGGGATAAATGTCTCATATAGTGGTTAATACAGTGGTCCTTTGGAATAGGTGTTTTATATAGAAGGTAACAAATCAGTTCGTTGGGATAAATGTCTCATATAGTGGTTGATGTAGTGGAGCTTTGGAATAGGTGTTTTATATAGAAGGTAACAAATCAGTTTGTTGGGATAAATATCTTACATAGTGGTTGATACAGTGGCCCTTTGGTATAGGTGTTTTATATAGAAGGTAACAAACCAGTCCATTGGGATAAATATCGCATATAGTGGTTGATACAGTGGGCCTTTGGGATCCTTGTACAGGAGATGGTGCATTAATAATATAAAATATTACACACAATAATTGAAAAAATTCATTTTTGAATAACATCTCATATAGTGCTTTATGTAGTGGTTCTCTGGGGTAAGTGTCTCGTATGGATGGTGACACATTATTTGGGATAAATATATATTAGTTGCAGAGAAGCAAGATACAAAGTTCTGTTTAGAGTGAATTCGTGTCTGAAAATATTCTTTAATCATGTTTAGTTCTTCAGTGAATGCATTGATTGTTAAATCCTGAATAGACTTGTATATAATCTGTAACTTGATCTTTAATATATCATTTATTTTAAAACATTGGCATACATTCATCTTCAAGATCAGATATCGACATTTTGTAAATACTGAATTTCCTGATCTTAAATGGAAAACCAGTTGGTAGTGTATTTTATCTTACATTTTACAGAATGCTCCTGTAAGTTGCAGTCCTGTTGAATCGGAGAATGGAGATAAACAACTGGTTTGTGACATTGGTAACCCTATGCCTGCTCTAACACAGGTAGAGAAGTTTACCATTCCCCTCAAAATAAACAATATTTTAACTGTAAATATGATCCTTTAAAAGCGATTTTATAGATGACATAGTTTTATGTTCTTAAATTATAAACTTGTATATAATTATTTTTGTTCTCTTTTGTTTTAGGTAAGATTTATCATAATATTTGCTCCTGTTAAGCGCTTGTCTAAGGCTTTTGATTTATCATTCAATGCTGTAGTAAACAGGTAGGAATTTACTTTTACTTACATTAATATTTTGTTTCATGTTCTAATGGAAACAAAAAATAAAATATTTGAATTATTTTTTTTAATACTTTAAATAAACCAGCATAGATCCTAAGTTGAAATAGTGATTGCCTGGTTTAATTAAAAAAACAAGAAAGAAGGCTAATTATTGCAAGTTAGTAAACTTTATGTAATATATAATTTATAAAAGCTGTATTCACTAGTGCACTTTGTATGCTACAGCTGTTATTGTCATGATATGGGTTGTGTACTGTGAGCTGATCTCTTTATTATTTTATTAGAAAAAAATTATGAAATTTCTTAACTGACCATTGTCCAACTGTATTGTATAAATCTGACATGACTGGTTATTTTGGCAGTACCAACAAAGAAGAAGAGGCTGATTTAATAGACAACACTTTTTACATTCATCTACCAGTCAGAATCGAAGTAGAAATAAATTTGCATGGGTGAGTTTGGTATTGTGTATAATCAGAATATTTCAAGTTTGACAAACATCACTGTTAAGGAAATTATAATGACATATAATGCATGTGATAAAGAATGTCATTGTTAGAAAAGTAGATAATTTGTTTGGTTAGAGAATAGAGTATAAAAAACTAAATTTGATGTGCTTAGTTAATTTTTGTTTCGTTTAAGACATACACCAGTTGCACATTAGATCAACTTGGAAACAGCACAGTTATTTACTGTAAGAGACAAAATATCTGTTTAAACTGTAAATTATATTTTGTATTGTGAATTTAATTTTAAGAGGAAATATATATTTAAATCAAAGTTTATATTGTTTTCAGTATCCAGCATGCAGACTTATGATCTTGTATATTTCTGTTTCTACATTATTTTGCTCAGTCTTATATTTGTTCTCTTTCTTTTCTGTAATTAAATAAGTTGTGTATTCAGTTGTAGTGCTAAGCTTTCCTGGAGGTAATATTTACTGTAACTACTTTACTAATGTATGTTCTTTTTTCTTTATTCATGATCGATGACCCTTACATTTTATCAAATTCTGTTAGTTCAAGATTACCTCAAAAATTAGAATTTGTTTACAGATTAAACAATAAACTAGTTTTGAGACAAAAAACATAATATACTTGAGGCTCAGCATGGCCAGGTGCTTAAGGCACTTGACTCGTAATCTGAGGGTCGCAGGTTCGATTCCCTGTCACACCAAACATGCTTGCCCTTTCAGCTGTGGGATTGTTATAATGTGATGGTCAATCTCACTATTCATTGGTGAAAGGAAGCCCAAGAGTTGACAGTGGGTGGTGATGATGAGCTGATTTCCTTCTTGTCTTACACTGTTAAATTAGGGATGGCTAGTGCAGAGAGCCCTCGTGTAGCTTTGTGTGAAATTCAAAACAAATATACTTGATTTGTTTTTGTAAGATGGAGGTGTAATGCTGGTTTTTCAAAAAATAACAGAATTGTAAACATTTATTTATTTTATTTTTTTAAATTCTAAAGTGAACTACTTGTTAGGGTTAACAAGCTATTAAACTTTAAGTTAAAACTTAAAGAGAATAGAAATGATAGATCAGCTTTACTCTTTAGACAGCTGGGTTTAGAGTTATATTTAATGAATTTTGACTTTACTACATAACTATCTGTTCTTATTACTTCAACACCACTCCTGATATGACACATAAACTGTACTTGCTCACTATGATGTCATCTAATTAAATATGTAAACTAAAGGTTATATTTAGTGGATAATAGCAGTTACTACTGAAGAAAACCTGAAGGTAAGAACTGTTTCCTCATCAATACTCTCCCTCCTATATATTTTTTAGAATTATTTAAGCATTCAGGCTGCTTAAAGAGAGGAATACAGTAATAAAGTTCACACAAATAGGTTAATAAAACTGACAAAAGTGGTATGCACAAGCTTCTACCAAATCATGTGGCAAAATGGAGGACAGTGTTAAAAAACGGTGGACAGTACCTAGTATGTGTCATCACATTGGACAAATCAAATGTCTACTTAAGTAGCTGCAACAAAACCTACACAAATTATTATAATTGTGCTGGTCAAACAACATTTTAGAGTTGTTACAGTAAATGTTGTGATAGTTTTTATAGTTTTTATCATAGTTGCAGATCATAGTTACAGTTAAGACATTTGAAGAGTTGACAAAAGTATCAAGGTAAAGTTTTTATCAGGCTAAAGTAACAACACAACTGTACTGTGAGGAAGTACCACCTTTGTACAGATTGAATGGCACTTAGGTATGACTATATCAGGACAGAAGATTCAGCTACATGTTTAAAACAGTGTGCTATTTCCTCTGCAAGATCTATACACAGATGAGAAAATCATTCTATACCATTCATTGATGGGCCAGTTAAATTACCAGATGCATCTGTTATGGATTTTCATGCCATTCAGTTGCTCAGACCGAACTCTTGGAAGTTGATGGGCTTTGAAAGGCACATAAAGTGAAATGGAACAATATTGACATCAATATACTGCCCCAAACCTCTTATTTAACAGTAGAGACTGTATTGCAGAGCAATGGTTCATCACCAGGGCCATCACTGATGGAAGAAACTTTTAAATATGCAATTTATAGCTAGAAATCAATAAATTTTTATTTAAACTTTTGTAAAGCAGTAAATATATCATAAATGTTTTTTTCAAAATTCAGAATTTCCATTCCTGAAACCCTGACTTACAATTTATCAGAAGTTTTACCTGAAAGTAAGATGAGAAAAGAAAGTGACATTGGCCCTGAAGTTACTCATGTGTACGAGGTAAGATGTATTCCTGTTTATTTGTTATTACTTTGTAATGTATATATAAAGAAAGTGACATTGGCCCAGAAGTTACTCATGTGTACGAGGTAAGATGTATTCCTGTTTATTTGTCATTACTTTGTAATGTATATATAAAGAAAGTGACATTGGCCCTGAAGTTACTCATGTGTACGAGGTAAGATGTATTCCTGTTTATTTGTTATTACTTTGTAATGTATATATAAAGAAAGTGACATTGGCCCTGAAGTTACTCATGTGTACGAGGTAAGATGTATTCCTGTTTATTTGTTATTACTTTGTAATGTATATATAAAGAAAGTGACATTGGCCCTGAAGTTACTCATGTGTACGAGGTAAGATGTATTCCTGTTTATTTGTTATTACTTTGTAATGTATATATAAAGAAAGTGACATTGGCCCTGAAGTTACTCATGTGTACGAGGTAAGATGTATCCCTGTTTATTTGTTATTACTTTGTAATGTATATATAAAGAAAGTGACATTGGCCCTGAAGTTACTCATGTGTACGGGTAAGATGTATTCCTGTTTATTTGTTATTACTTTGTAATGTATATATAAAGAAAGTGACATTGGCCCAGAAGTTTCTCATGTGTACGAGGTAAGATGTATTCCTGTTTATTTGTTATTACTTTGTAATGTATATATGCATTTAACTTTCAGTTGTAATAGAATTTTATTCACACAGAATATTGAAAGATAGAAAATTCTCTGAATTAATTGTTTCATCTTGCCTTTATCCTTTCTATTTTCAATTGCACAAATAAAGTTTTAGTTTTCAGTTATTTGTGAGATAACTTAATACACTTTATCTGTAATACAATTAAGTAATTATGCTTCACTACAATTTAAAATATCCATAAAAATATTGTTTCATTACATATGTAGACTATTTTTTGTTGGCAGTATATTCTTTATCCCACTCATGGTTTTCATAATTTTGTGAGAAGAAAAAAAAAAAAACAGTGGTTTGAAATTAGTAAATTTGCTTGCAGTCATTGGAAAATAGTGCTTCTTGTTGTAAATGCTGTATGAACAAATAAGTTTCTTTTATGTTAATGGAACTCATTTTGTGATTATGGCTGAACACCCTATAAAAAAAATCTGAATAATTATTAAATAAAAAATATTCTGTAGTTGTTTGTTATAAAATAAACTATAGTTTTAGTGAGCTCAGCCTACAGAAACAGTTATAAATATAAAATACACTGTAGCTCTAGTGAGCTCATCTGAAAGAAACAGTTATAAATAACTGAATAACTTGAAAGAATTATTTCAGACGATTGATAAGAATAAGTCAGTAAAGTACATGAAAAGATAATTTTTCATTTCATCATTAATTAGACTAATGCTATTATTGACTGCAACTTGTGTGTACAACATCTTGCATTCCAAGAAAGTCAGCCAGTTAGATCTGAAGACAGTTAACATACAGTATCCATAACCTTGTTACAAATGCATAAAACTGCTAATATGGAAAAACTCTTCATAATTTATTTTTGTTGTTATTATCTGTGCTATAATATCTTTTTTATTACATAAATTTTTATGAGTCTCAAAAACATCATAATTATTCAACTCTTAGATGAGAATTGTTGATAAAATGTTATAAAATTATAGGAAAAGAATAAATTAATGTTACCGTAAATTATCTGCATATTAGTCACAAGGCAACAGTATGAAGTATTACTTTACTTTGGTCAACAAAAAATATAGAAAGTCTGTGATTTTAGATTGTGTGAACATTTCTAGAATTTAAAAATTGTTTTCAGTTAAATATAATTATTGGCACTTGTGTAATATTTCAAATTATAATAGATAATTAAAAATAGTTCCTACTATTGACACAATTTGAAACTTTATTGAAGTCATATTGTTGTATTTAATTATATATTGTAATTTTGTTTTTAGTTGTTTATTGTTAGTTACGTCTAAATAAAAAATGGAATAATTTTAACTATAATCTGTATGGTTTCACTAGGTAATCAGCAAAGGAACAAGTGCTATAGTAAGTGCTGAAGTGCATTTGTTGTGGCCTTCCTACACTCTTTATGGGAAGCATTTGTTGTATCTGATGGAACAGCCAAAAGTCCGAGGAAATGGGTCATGTCTTACAGTACCTAACATTAACCCTTTGAGCCTTCAGGTAACAATGACTGTAGAAGAATGAAACTTGTAACTCTGAGTAAAATAATAATCATTGTTTCATCATCAAGCATATATAGAAAAAAAAATGTTGTATTAGAATTTGTTATGAGTACTTTATGCAGTAACATAATATTTTAAGCATGGTGTTTCTTGGATTACACTGAAATGTAAATTTTTTATTATGTAAAATAAATTATTGCATTGTAGAATGATAAATAACATACAAATAATTAATAATTTAGTGATTATTAAAGTGTATTATGTGTGACAAAAACTGTGAATTCAAGTCTTTGAGATACAATTGAATTTTGTTAAAGCTAATGTTTTTATAATAACAAAAAACCTGTTCTCTTGCACTGATATGACAGTTTTAAACAGAAACCTGACTCTAATAGAAATGTAAAAACATATACATTATAGTTTATTGTTGTATAAATAGTGCTAACACAATATAAAATAAAACTCCAAATGAGTAACAAATTCTATATCTTTTTATTTATTGTTTTTATCGCAACATGACAGACCACACACATGGAATCGTGAAGTGGTGAGTATTAAATCAAGCTGTAAAGCTAAGTTATACTAGACTGAAGATTGTGTGCTACTGCAGTTATTAAAGTTTTATTTTATGAATATAACATGTCATAGTTCAAAAAATAGTCTTTTCTTATCCTTACTTCATTCCTATTACAGAGAGTGGCAAAAACAATGTCCATGGAACATCTCTTAAAGGAGAACAACAATAAGAACACATCAAGTATAAGAACAAAGCGAAACACTGATGAAGAAGATGATTCCTTCTCGAAAGAAGTGGTTTGTAGATTTAATGTGTAGAAGTTACAGACAAGATATTAAAGACATTAGTAACTTTCAATGAATCAAAATATTAGTTTTATTATCATTTCATGTACAGCAACACTATCAGCTGCTTATATGATATGTATTTTCTTTGAGGTAAAAAGAAATAAAAGTGTAATATATTTTTTACTGTTATTAGTAAAATAATGAACACTTAATGCTTATTAAAGATCTGTTTTTCATCAAAATGCCCTATATTCAATGTTAAGATTTTCACAGCAAATGCTTTAAAGTCAAATGATTTGTTGAAATAATTTTATTTTTAATTGCAAACAACATAATATTTATAAATAAATATTCACATGCACACATTATATATATATGAGGTCATAAATAGATGACCATGTATAATTAATATTGCAGTTAAAGAAACTAGAACACGCATAGATACAGCTTATTGATGCATAAAGGTAAATTACGATTTTAATACTTTCTATTGCTAACATAAATAACCTAGTAACTTGGATGCCATTTCAGAAGGTTTTAATACATATCACAGTGTTTAGTCTAACTATTCACCTGGGTATTTCATAAGGTTGGCTCAATTGTTCAGGTGTTATAATGTTTCTGATAGTATAATATTATTAAGTTTGATTGTCTGAGTGGTACCGTGACAAGTCATAGGTCAAAGGCTGTGTCATCACATTTGTTGACTTGCATTCCAAATTTTATTGAAGTACTACTTTATGAATTTATGCCATTATGTGGGGTACGAAACTGTAGATTACAATTTAAATTTTCATATTATACATTCTTTAATTTCATAATTTAAAAGTAAATATTTAAAAACACACCTAAACATTGATTTTTGTGTGTCATATGTGTTAAATGCAGCACTGGTTCATATTAGATGTTTGTGATGTTAAAATACTAAGTCTGTAGTTTGATAGGAATTAGATACTCAAGTTACTATTATTGAAAAGCTAGAATATAAAATAATAACTTCCTATATTTTCCGTATGCTGAGATATCTCTCATGTACTGAATCAAACACAGCAGTCCTGCTCACCTCCTCTGATTTTTGGAAATGGTCCCTTATATACACTTAATTCTATATATACATGAGATGTCAATAACAAATTGAAAATTCAGAATGCTCCACAAGCAGCTTTCTCGGCCATTTTTAAACATAACGGCATTGCCTTTTTTCTTTCTTTTTTTTTTAAGACAAACTTTTGTGCTAGTAAGTTGAGTCTTTAGACTGTTCAAAATTTCATATTTTTTAATTTTGTTTCACTTCCTCCACATGCGAAACTTCTTATGGTTTAGTAACCGACAACAAGCACCGAGTACAAAGGTCATAACTATAAAGAGATATGTGTTTGCTTTACTTCTTTATTTACTTTTCTGCGTTTTAAGAAAAATAAGTTTAAAAACTTATTTGTAAATAGTTATAATATATGTTCATATATAATTATTATAACTGAAGCATTGTATTTTACAACTAATATTTCACTAAAATTCAACTTACACAGGTCACTTTGAAAAGGTCAGTTTTATATTTTTGAAATTGGTAATATGAGTGCACATGTGTCATGTCATTGTAACTTCTATTAAGTTAGCCAGCAATGGCTGAAAGGTTAATATGATAAAATTAATAAATATATACAAATGTATAAAGTTATGACGTTTAAGCTATTTAGATTAAACATTTGTGTTTTCCAGTTATAATCTGGAGCAATTCTAGAAAGAAAACAGCATAATGTATACTTATTACCTCATTTTTATGATAGTTATGAGATCAATCAAATCTACCAGACGCATACACATAGATTCTGATTTGATATTGAAAATAACAGATAAAGTACAGTTTTATATTTAAAAACATTTGGATAGTTAACACACAGAAAGAAAAAATTTATGAAAAAATCTTTAATCAGAATATTTTAATACTTAATTTAAATATCTGATATTTTGTATATGAAAGCCTTGTAATGTTTACCAAAATTTTGTAAACATATGATTACATTATCAAAAGTCAAAGTATAAACTTTTGTGGTTACGAGCTAGGTGAATTTTACCCGACCTGTAATGAAAAGCGAGGTTTGTATCTCATAAATTTGTCATTAAATGATAAGTATAATTAGAGGTGATTATTTTGATAATCTACAATGTTCACAATGTAGCAAAGAGAAAAGATACAAAGAATCATTTAAGGGCCACATATACATATGGAGAGATTTGGAAACTTCAAGTCAAGGTACAAGCTGTAGTTACATTACAGAAATGCCAACCATTACGATTTGAGCATAATCATTACAATTTTGGTGTATACATTATGACTATACACTTATACAGACAAATATTACAACTTGTTGCAACTCCCAAATTATTATATATTATATAGTCCTATACAATAAAGTGATAAATTGTTCCCCCAGGGCTTGAGAGGGGTGAAAAGTGAGATAAAAATAAATTTTGATAATAAATAAAAGACATGGTCCAAATGGCTAGTTGCAATAATCATGTTTGTGCTTGAAATAATAAAAATATTTGTATCACCGATGTCTACCAATAGTTTGAGTGTGGTGCTTCTCCATACTGGGTGTGTGGGGAATCCATAGTTACATCATCAGTGCTTGTCAGCCAATCAGCGCTCGCATAGATGGGTATTTCTCGTTTTCTAAGTGGCATAGAAACACCAATGCGATCATTCACAAGATGATAAAAAAGAGGCCTCGTTCACCAGATTGTCTTGTTTCTGGCAAATCTAAAAGGACTAAAACTGTGAAAGGGCTTTGTCTATAATCATTACGGTCAGTCATTTAAAATAGTTGACATCTCTGTAGCTAGGAAACAGCACAGGGATGAAACTTGTATTTAAAATCACAATAAATCTTTTTCTGGACAGTTAAAGCTGAGTTTAAGAAGAATAACATTTTAGTGCATTAATGATCCACTCTGCTATATAGATATATTAACACACATTTAAGAAAAGTATATTTTGTATATGTATGGTAAAAGCTCATCAGCTCATCAGCTCATTTTGGGTAAAAAAAAACTATAGAAATACTATTAAGCCTCTTATAAAGGTGAAGTCTGTATATAATAGCTATGGGGTTTAGAGACTGTTTTACTTCACCAGAGGTAAAATTATATCTTACTGTTGGATCATGTGGCATTGTTACACATTAATAAATTAAATATTTTTCTCACACACTGAAATCTTTTATGAATGTTGTAAATAATTAGAGTAAAATTGTTTAGATTGTGTTTAGTTGCCAACTGTTTTGGTTGATTTTCAATATAACAGCTAACATTACTTTTATTATTTATTATGTCAGAAAAACACAAAATATACAGGGAAACTGGATAAGTTCGTGTGAGAAAACACATTTTTTGTTTGAGAACATATCCTTTTATTGTTTGTTATTTCCTAAATCTAGGGCCAAGTGTTTTTTTGTAGTTAACATGCCACACAGCAAGTTTTGTGTCTTGTTGCTGCACAAAATATCTTCAGATGAAGACATGGATATGCTATATGTGATAGTAAAATCCCATTGTTCAACTATAATGGCCCAAGAGGGCAGTGGGTGCTATTGGCTAGCTGTGTTCCTTCTAGCTCCTTCATTATATAAAAACACCTAGTTTCTCTTGCTTGGCAAGTATAATACACATACAGATTTCAAGTAGACTGTACAAGATGAGTTTTATTACAAAATAAAATAAATATTTCTCTCACACACTCATCTTTTATGAATATAAGTTGAGTTTTCATGCTGACTAAACAAATGTGTGATGTTTTACAGGAGTGTAAACCTAACCAGTGCACTCACATATACTGTACTGTGTACAGTCTCCATGAGAATGAGAAGGTATTTTTCACTGTTCGATCTCGACTTTGGGCGAAGAATGTAGAAGCAGTGAGTAAATTAATAATATGCCATATTTATTCTTAAGAAGTTCAGAAACAATAAACTTTTAAGTGGGTTCCTCATGATGAGAAACTTAATTTAGCTTGTCATGAAAATTTTAGTGCCTTGTTGTTAAATGAACTCGACTTTTTGTAGAAGATACATTTTAGTATAGCAAAAAATTACATGTTCCTAAAAGTGTTTTTCTTAACTGTCAGCTGGTCATTGTCTTCCATGAATAGCTTTTGTTAGTTATATTTTGTTAAAAGATTTACACATATCTTATGTTTCACAGTAGAAAAGTTTTTACAAGGAGAAAATAAATTAAAAGTTTTTAATGTTATAATCAAAACTATAAACTCTATCTCGAATAGCTGGTATGGGTTAACCTTTGTTAACCTGAAGATGACCTAGGAAGGTCAAAACGTTGTTCTCTGCTTATCATTAAAAGTGTTAATACCCACACCAGCCGTTCTGAGATACAATTTTATTTTGAGTGGGTTCCTCATCATCAAGAAAATCTATAAACTATAAACCTGTAACTTCACATTTAAAATATTTTAAAACTAAATAAACTAATCTACATAATTCTCAGAGCAAGTAGAGATTAAGTCTATTACATGATTTTCTTTTTCATAGTTGGGCCTATCCGCAGTTCAGATATCTTCAAAAATTGTCAGTCGAGTTACAGCATTGCCATATGATGTTGATCCAAGTTATCTGCCTTACAAAGTTCACATAGTAAGAAATTAAGCATTTCCATTTGCTATACTTCATTTCCTGAGATGGTACTTATTCAGTTAGTTTTAAGCAGTTTTATGTGTTTTTGTTTTATATGCACATATCATATATTGAACTGGAAAATTGATCAGTAGGTTTTCTATCAGATTTAATCTTTCTCTTAATGGTTTATTAAATTGTTAATAACTTCTAACACAAGCAAGTATTTAACAAAAATACACAGCTATATGTATGTCATGTGCGTAAGTTTGTGTTAGGAGTGTATTTTGTTGAATTTATTTTAATAGTCCTTGAAATATTTAAGGAAATTGTTCTTGCAATGGGCTCTTAAATAAATTTATGTTTTAATAGATATGGTATGCTGTTGTAACACCAGATTATTTTCCATCCAAATTCCACCTGTAGTGATGGGGTTTGACATTCACATTTTCATTAAATGTTGAATTACTTTCTAAGTTTACTCATTTAACTTTTTCTGACACAAAAAATATTTCATAAGATATGTTTTATGTTATATAAACAGTCTATTTTTTATATTATTTATTAAGTGCAGCTGAACAATTGTAATAATTAAGAGTGTATAACTTAAGTACAATTACAAGGCAACACTTTTAATGATTATAGATGTACCTATGGGTATTTATTAAATTATTAATGTGTTACCGTTAGTTGATAACTTCTCTCACTAAAAGCAAGAGGTACTAACATAGTTTTGTTACCAGTAAAACTATTATTTGTTATGTGGTGATGTCGATTAAAAACTGCTATGATCTACTGGTGTAAAGTTTCACATGAACTTTCAAGAAAGTTATGTTTGCTTTTGCAGACAATGTTGATTTTGACACTTTAACATTTGTAGTAAAATTTGTCCACTTTAGAATTTTTTACTTTACATATTTGACACAAATTTAAAATTTAATATATTTTAACTAGAAATAAAGGTTGAATTTGTGAGTGCCATACAGCTGTATTCTTTAAGTCAATTAAACAGTTAACTTGAAATTATGTATTATTTTATCCTACATGCATATGTATCAACAGATTATTTTGACATAGCTTCTTATTTACTACATTTCATTTTTGAGTTAGTGCTAGTAATATATTAAGGGAAAGCATGAGGGAGAGGGGCCATCCTAATCTCTTGGGATTACTTGAAGAAGCTACTACTTACAGAGATGAGAGTATGGCTGCAGATTTGGTGCATCTGAGGTTTAAGAAAATATTTGAAAAGGTATCACATAAAAGGCTTCTAAAAAGTTATCTCTTTAGGTATGGAGGATAGATTAGCTCATTGGATAGAAAAATGGTGCAGTGGAAAATAGCAGAAGGTTATTATAAATATAGTTCAGTCACATGGATTAATTCCATGAATGGGATACCTCAGCGCTCAGTTCAGAACATTTGTTACATTTAATTTAAATTACTGACACAGGATGAAGAAATGGTCACTATGTTATTAAATTTTGCTGATAGCATTAAAGGTCTGAGAGTTACTGGCTATGAGGAGGATGCTACTGCTTTACAAAAAGATTTGGATTATTTGATATGTTTAGGAAATAGGTGACAAATTATTTTAAATTATAAAGTATGGAAGGTAATGCATTTTGATTATCATAATTTGAATTATAAGTTTAATTTTTATGAGAACATATAACCTTAAAAGTGTACAGGATGAAAAAAGATCATGGTGTTCAGGTTCATCAGTTTCTCTAAACATCCAAGCTTATTTATTGTTGCTAGCAGCATGGCAAATGGCATTTTTAGGTGATAGCCACAAAAATATTGAATACAAATCTGAAGAAGTTATAAATGGTATTGTATAGGTTATTGATTAGACCATGTTTAGTGCACTTTGTTCAATCTTGGGCTTCTTACCTCAGAAAGAACATTGAATTGTTAGAAAGGGTTCAGAAGTGGGCTGTTGGGATGATACTTTAGATGGAGAAATTGGCATATAATGATAGATTAAAACCTTTGGATTTCTCTCTTGAAAGCGGAAGAGATAGAGCGAATCTAATTGAGGTGTTTAATGTTGTTATGGGAATTCAAAGTGTTGATGCATCATATTTTATTTGTAATGGTGAAACTTTTTAAGATAAGGGACACATAAATTTTTACAGGGAAGTTGCAATCTTCAGTTAAGACAGTCTTCTTCTTCTAACATGGTGGTAAAAATAAGCTTCTTTCAGATATGGTAGGTGTAGTCATTTTACTAAATAATGAATCACTATAGTTATATATATTCCCATGCCAGTCTTCCTTCTTTCAAATATAACACAGCCTTTTTATACTCTTGTTTTAATATAATGTTTTAGGTAAAATGATCTTTTAATTAAAACTTTTATAAATATAATGCTTTTTCTCTCAATCAGTCTTACCGTTACTACAAATAAGAGTCATGTAAAAGTAAAAATATTATTTCAGATGTATTCTTTGGGCAGTGATTTGTACTCAAGTGAAATGTCAAAATCAACAGGCAAAACATTTGTGATAAAAAGTTATGCTAACTACAAATGTTTTTCTTGCCCCCCCTCCAATATTTCTTATAACATGCTCATTCATATTTATGTATGTATTTAGTTGTGTGTGATGCTTGCACAGGTGAACTACTATTACTTGTTGTCATGAAGGACATCAAGTAATATGACATCATATTCCTGTATTCTATTGTGAACAGTACATTCATCATTCTCTCATTTAACAGAGTAAGATATATGATAAATAGGGGCAGAATGGTGTATTTTGTAAGTTGACAACATGAAGTAAAAATGATAAAAACTGTGACATAGAATAAAGAAAAAATTTTCACAAAGGAACTAAAGGAAAGAAAATATGCTTATTAGAATTATTATAGGCTTATGTCATTATTTTTATCACAGGAAGTTTGATTTGAAAATTCATACAAAATTTATGATGCTATAAAGTTTGAATAAAAAGGAGAAAAAATATATAAAAAGTAACTTATAAACAGATATTCTTAATAAACATTTTGGGCTTGGATGCCCACACCTTGAAACATAAAGAACATCCATTCATAATTCACTATTTTGTTGGGAATAAGTTTCCCCCTTCTTTGAAGAATGTCCAAACCATCTCATTTGAGTTGCATATATTTTATGGCTATTAAACCTCAAATGTTTGGCATAATCTATGTATTGTACCTTCCATACTGTAGGACATCAAGTAAGAAGTAAGTTATTGTTATGTATACGGTGAATATGAATTTTATCTCTGTTAAACAGGGGTAAATCAACTTAATTTACTCTTTAATACATGCATAAGTTATTGTAGTGTTGACATTGTGGCTGTCATGATTTACCAGTTAGGGAGTTTATTTGTTTAATCTTCAACAAATGAATGTCAAACAAGGAGCAGACAGAGACAATAAATAAATAATACTTAGATGAGTTAAGCTCTCTCAAGACTTGAGGAAAACTGACCTACACTTTATTACTGACCTTCTACTGGGTTTGCCAAAAAGATCAAATATATAATGTTATTATCAGAGTTTCACAAAACTGTAAAAGTTCTGTGAATGTTCTCCAGTCATTGAAAATTTGGTGGATCAAATAATAAAATTGATATTATAGAATATATTTTGTTTTGATTGGAAATGTTAATCATTGGATTGCATTCTGATTGTATTAATAACACAGAAGATTTGAAAAGCAAGAGTAAAACTGAAATCAGTTATATACTGGGTTTACATAAATTATGTGACCCATTTTAAAAATTAACCTCAAAAATATTGTAGGTAGAACACTTGTATGTCATTTTGCTTGAAGGACAACTCATAAAATTTTCTTTGCAGAGAAATGAAAAACAATGTGTGATAGTATCAGTTTCTTGTAGGTATAACAATAAAAGTTTAAAAAATAAAATGGGACATACTTTATAATGCTAAAATCCAGGGTTTGATTCCCTGTAGCAAATAACCCAATGTGGCTTTGTGTTACAGAGACAAACGAATTAATAAAAGAAAAAAATTGAAATATGGGCTGCTTATGTTACTTATTATTTGCTTCATACAATTTTCTGTTTGACTTTGTTGCAGGATTTTCAATTTTGGTTCCAAATTTACATTCTGGATTAGTAAAATTTAAAAAGTCATCTTAGATCCTCTTGTCTGTTATACATGCGTGTATATAGGAAAGTACCTGTGTAAATATGAATGATATTCATATAACAAGTCTCAAAGTTGGTAACATGTATTGACTAATCTATCTTCTGAGCATCCTTAATAAGAAAGAGTGCTTTCAACTATACCTTTTATGGTAATTTTTTTAAATTGCTAAGTTATGTTTACTAAAATCAGTAAACCTATTGTTATTGTTTTACACTATGTATAATTTTATGTTAAATTAGTGACAAAATGTATGAGATATTAGTCTTGTTTTATACTGTTTTACAATTTTTTTAGTACAGACATTATGCTTTATGTATATAGGAATAAATCTTAAGTTATCTTTCAAAGTTTAGAATCTTTTAGTAGCTAAGTTTATAAAGGTTCTATTTTTATTTGTGTTCTTGTCATATTTGTAACCTTCATGATTGAAAAGGTTGTTGAAAAATACGTTCACTAAAATATTAAAAAAACAAAAAACAGGTGACCACCCATGTTACAACCGAAGATTTGGGGGAGTGGCGAGGTGTACCCTGGTGGGTTATAGTTTTGGCTGCTTGTCTTGGACTGTTGGTTCTAGGCCTCCTTATTCTAGTTTTTAGAAAGGTAAGATATATCTTAAAGGACATGATGATGTATAAAAAATTAAATTATTGCCTTGTTATCTTTTAGCTTGTTTAACATACAACAGTATGATGTTACCATGGATGTAAAGAATAACAGCAACGACATTTTCCTGTAGCACATCCATACAACAGAAAGTCACTATTGGAATGCTAACATTATGGAATGAATATTTTAATGTATCAAAACCACTAGCAAAAAAGTAAACAACAGTGATAAAAAAGTTTAAATTCAACCAATGAAACTGTAATGTATATGCAAAAACTTTAACTGTTAAAAAATAATAAACGTTTTTGAACATTGACACTTGCTAGTTACTTGTGTCAGTGTTTTAGTAGATTTCAAATTGTTCCATAATCTACTGCCTGGAAATTTATAAAATACAATATTTAATACTTATTTGTCCTCTAATAATTCCTTTTTGTTAAGCAGTTCTTTGCTTTAAAATTAGTTATCCCCTTTTACCAACTAAAACAGTTGTCTGTTAAACAACAAGTGGAAATACTTAGGTTGGGTCACACCCGGAGTGATGGGGATTTCTAGTAGTAAGGAAAAAAATGAATATAATTTGTATACCTGTTTCCTCCTGTTGGCTCAGCAGTAAGTCTGAGAAATTATAATTCTAAATAGTAGTTTTTTAGTACCTGTGATGAGTACAGTACTGAAAGCCTATTTTGTAACTTTTTACTTCACGTAAACAGACTATTATAGTTTATGGGTCAAAGTAATATTTTTGAAATTAACAAATGCCTTTCTGGAGGAAAGTAAGAAAAATCTGCATGGCTCAGACATTTGCAATATTAACCTAACCTCAAAAGTATGCAAACAGTTAATATCATCTCATAGTTTAGCTGTTTGTTTCTTTTAACCTTAATTTTAACTTTTGTAGTAGTTAAATTCATTTAATTTTGATAGTTTTCAAAATATTTCATTCTTATTTATGCAAAAACAACAATGTCCTTAGATTTTTCAAAAAATCTTTCCATCTCTTTATAGAAATTCTATTGGTAGATGTAAGATATGTCCAACAACAATATTAGTTTTCACCTAGTTATTAATTATTCTTTATTAAAGTATCATTATTGCATTATTCCCAGTTTATAATTGACTTAGTTTTCAAAACTTTCATATTTACATTTATTTGTATGCTATATAATTTCCAGTATCCTGTAAAACTAATGAAGTACATCACCTGATCAGTGACTGAATATTAATTTAATTAGCAAAAAGACTTGGCTATTTATTTAATATCTGGCTGAAACAATATTGATAACATTTCTTGTTATTTAATCAGGCAGTCCAAGTATATTCAGATGTTAACATAATTTATTTATTTTTTTGCAAGACATTATAACTGTCAGACAGCTTTGATGATATAATGTTAACCTAAATATTCTGTAGTACATTTGTTGTATTGTATCTTATTCTTACAGAGGATTAAATTTCAACTTAAGTTCTTTGTGGCACAACTTTCATCTAGCTTTGGCTTTGAATGCTTTTTGTTAACTCTTTTCTTACAATACTACAGTTTATTCCTGATAGAAATTGGTAAAATAAGTGTTTTACATTACTGAGATTTTCAGTTGGTTGTAATCCCATTATTTTATATTGTGTTTTAAAGTTAAGAAAGTCTTAACTTAATATTTTTGTCTGCTATTTAGCATGGGTTTTTTGAAAGAAAACGCCCTCCTGGACAAGCAGAAAAAGAACCTCTCCACAATGAGAAGAATGGATATCAGTGGAAACAAGGAGATGAAGCACTGTGAAGCTTATTTGTATGCAGTATACTTCAATTAATGAGTCACAGAATGTTTATTGTAAAAATTGTTTTAATCACTGCCACTGGAAAACTTAAATGAATTTCATTTGCTGACACCTGTTGTTCAGGCTCGTGAGTTTCCAATTCTAACCATGAATTTTGTTTTTTGTAAGATAGAAATTGATTTATATATCATGCTATAGCCCACAAGCTGACAATCTACTTAAACTCACAAAGTATGTACTGGAGCTCTGTTTTTCATGCAGTGTACATTTTTGAAATTTGTGAATAATATATAAACATAAATACACATACACACACACACACACACACATATATATACATATATATATATAGAGAGAGGAAGAGATATGGCCATGCAACATTTCTGCTTTTCACTTAGGTCATCATCAATCATAAGAAGACAAGAAAATTTAGGCTTAATAGAAAAAAATAGATCAAAAGAATGTTCTTATAAACTGAGACAAAATCAATTGTAAAAATAACCAACATTATTGACTATCAAGAAACAGTATCGTTGTGGAATAGGTAATAAAATTATATATGTTTAATTATAATTATCAGACATTAAAATTAGATTTATTGTATTTTTAACATATTCCTTTATCAGTCCATCAGGACTTCTTCCAGAAGAAAGTGTGTATAATAGGAAAAAAAAACACATTGTCTTGCATATCCATTGCTGACAAAAAAAAGTGTACATACCAAAGCAATTGTTGTCAAAAAAATTTACATTTTTTAAATAAAAATTGTATTTTTAAAATTGTCTTATCAGAAGGTGATTTTGTTGAAAAAAAGTTGCTGTAAAACAAACCATATATAAAGAAATTAAAATGATCTAATAAATAGCATATAAATAGGTGGTTTATTTAGAAAAGTAAATACTTTTTAATTCTGTATCTCAGAACAGCTGGCATGGGTAATGACACTTATTGATAAGGAGAGAACAACATTTTGACCTTCCTACGTCATCTTCAGGTTGTTCTCTCATTATCAATTAAAGTGTTAATACCCATACCAGCCATTCTGAGATACATTTTTATTTCAAGTGGGTTTCTCATCATCAAGAACTCTTTAATTCTATTTTCTCTCCTCCAATTCTGGCATGGCCAGGTAGTTACTGTGCTCAACTCATATTCTCAGGGTTGCAAGTTCAAATCCCAGTCACACCAAAAACATGCTTCCCCTTTCAGCTATGGGAGCATTATAATGTGATGGCCAATCCCACTATCCTTTGGTAAAAGAGCAGCCCAAGAGTTGGTAATGGATGATGATGACTAGCTGCCTTTCCTCTACTCTTACACTGCTAAATTGGGAACAGCTGGCATAAATAGTCCTTGTGTAACTTTGCACAAAATTCAAAATAGATTGTGAATTACAATCCTCTCCTCCATTGACAATATTTCTAGATATTCAGTAATATTTCTGGTTGATCTGATTGTTCTTGCTTTACACGATTAGAACATTCTTTTTATCTTCTGTTTTCTGATGCACCCAATTTTATATGTCTAATAATGACGTAAGTAGAAAGTCAAAATGTTGCATGGCCATATTTATATTTATCAATAATATTTTTCATGTAACCATAAAATATAATAATATAGTCAAACCCCTGATATTATATAATATTTCTTTGTGAGATTTTTAAGAAAGTTTATAAAAGTCTTGTTCATCAAATTAAACACAATTTCACATTTTTACAGTCGATTTAAAACTGTAAATATGCAATGTGTTTACAGTTTCTTGTAAAGTATGATTCTTATTTAACAGCCTTAGGTAATATTTATAAACATTAAACAGTAAAACATTGGTACTGAAATATACATTTATTGTTTTTGACAGTTAATTAAAATTGAAGTTGGAAGAAAGATGTTACAGCTAAAATAACAAGTTTTTTATAAGGTAGTAATTTCATGGTCTGAATTTGACTGACCATAACAAACTGAAAAATTGTTAATATATTTATTACAACACTTGTGTTGTGAATAGATGGAAGTTCATATGTATAAGGTGCTCAGTTAATTGTATACAGTAGTGAAATATGAAAGTTAACATTGCCAGAATGTTCGTATAGTGTATACTGATAAACCGTGAAAGTTATAACAGATAGAATATTAACAGTGGAACATGAAAGCTAACACTGCACCAATAGGACATATTAATAAAACCCAGGAATACTGAAATGAGTGAGAGCTGTAAATTTAAAGCACACAATATATACACCCCCCCCCACCTGTTCCTTGCTTTCAGGTTGATATACTTGTAATTTCTTAAAATTGCTTTAAAGTCATGAGTTATGTGTATTTGAAAAAAAAAAGTTGGATATTTTAAATACATACCAGTTGTAAATATTGATATATATACTAAAAATAAAAGTTTTTTTTTTTCTTTTTGTAGAATTGAGCATGTGATAGGCAGTTTGGAGGTTAGTGAATTAGGTTGTAATTTCACGCTAGAGTTGTGTAGAAATTTTCTTGTAGAAGGTGAAAACCTTACGTGATTGTATTTTTGTTTCAAGCTTATCCTTTTAAATCTTATATATCAAAGTGGTTTATTTTACTCACTCCTTATTAAAGAAAATTTCAAGTTTATGCAAGTTTTAGATACTCAAAATTGACAAATTGTGCTCTAGAATTACATTAATGTGCTATTTATTTCTAACACTTGTACTACAGGTTTTTGCAAATAAACTCAACTCTTTACATCTCAACATGAAACAGTCTATTATTTCAATGAAAAACTAATAAAAATGGTCCAAGTTATTTCAAACTCCTTTAAAAACAGAACTAAGTGACTTTTAGTACAGATAAAGTTAAAATTTTACCTTTTTAAGAATTTCTGTGAGTGAGGAATAGTTTTTGTGTACTAGTAGACGTGAGAGAAAAGAAGTGGCTCATTGGCTAAGAAATCTCACTGGATGGAAGAAAGAAGAGAATGGTTGTAAATGGTGTTACTGTCTGAAGTGAGGTATTTCGGGGATCATTGCTATGATCTTTGCTTATTTAGATTTACATCAATGACACAGATGAAGAAATTGTTAATATATATTTTTTTAATTTTCTGATATTAGTAAGTTTTTGTTTGTAGTTAAGCACAAAGCTACAGATGGACTATCTGTACTCTGTTCACCACGGGTATTGAAACTCAGTTTCTAGCATTGTAAGTCTTCAGACATACTGCTGTGCTACTTGGAGACATCATATCAAGTTTTGTGGATGTTGCTCCTTTGCAAAAGGATGTTAATTATACGATGTGTTAGGTAAATAGATAATAAGTGACTTTTAATTACAATAAATCCAAGGATATGCACGAGCACTATCATCATTTGAATTACGAGCATAATTTTGATTATAATTGTAATGATATAAAATAAGTGTGGATATAATTAACTACTTAATTTTGTGGATGAATATCTTATGACTTTTGTTTTTATTATAAGAGAGTTAAAAGCAGACGATTATTGGAAGTTATGTATGTAACTCATTGATGTTGAGAATATAACAGACGATTATTGGAAGTTATGTATGTAACTCATTGATGTTGAGAATATAACAAACCGACAATTAAGTGGTAAACGTGTCAAATAATGTGAAATGAGCGGGAAAAGACAGATAATAGTAGTTGTACAGCCAAGGAGAAGTTAGGCGTGAAATTAATTGCGGTAGAAGTGATAGGCCTAACATCTAATGTTAGAGCCAAACTAACAGCAGGAGAAAAGGAGATAAGAATAATTTATTCCGTCAAAACTTGGTTTTCATGTAATTGAATTAGTTTGAGTGTATTTGACAAAAGTACCAGAGAATATTTTGAAGAAATAAGACCAAACAATTTCTAGAAGAACAGTATACGAGTGCAGTAAGTCGTGCAATGATTGTAAGTGAATTATACACATGATACTAGGGTGATAGAAATAAGAAAAGGTAGTTCAGCTGGTCAACTGAAATTCAGAAGTAATTCAATAGGCCTAAGTGGACCTTTGACAAGAAGAATACCAGTTAGTGTTTTTTTTTTTTTATTTCCTGTGAGCTCTGTAATATAATGAATTTGTTGTGTATACCTTTAACTTGTTCCGAATATATATGTGTATCTTATTTTGTAAACAAGTGGAGCACGTGCTGTTCATTTATCGTTGAATTTATCGCCAACAAGTCAGAGACACCTATTGTTAAGGAATCCTAACCTAAACAATAACACAGTATATATTTATGCTAAAAAGCAGTATAAGTAAAAGTCTTTAATTGACAATTGCCAAACATAACATCTGGCAGTAATAACCTTAAGGGTATTATGGAATACAACGATTTTGGAGTTCTAATTGATCAGTATTTTAAGCCATACAAGCAATATGTTGTTGTTAGTGGTGAGGCAAATATTAGGTTGTCCAGAAATAAATATCATTTTTGAACTGTGAAATTTGGAAACGTATAAAGTAGTGTTGTAGGACATGCTTTAATCAAAGTAAGTACCATTTACTTCAACACACTTTTGCCAACGTGTAACAATGCTGTTTATGCCTCTGCTGTAGCAATCAGAGTTTCTATGGCCAATGAACTCTCTGAAAGCTTCTTCTGCAGCTGTCTGGTTTTGAAAGCATTTATTTTTCAAAAAGTTGTCAAAAAAAAAAAAAAAATCTTTAGGGGAAAGGTCTGGGAAATACGATAGATGAGGTAGAATGTCGATTCTCAATTCGTTGAATTTTTGAAGCATCATATTTGACAGGTTCCTCAAAGCCGGTTTTGTTAATCTTCAGTCATCGCATGCGAAACTCACATATCCAACTTTTTCGTCTTTCCAATCCCACTAAGGTGGTTGGCAAAACTTGATTTGCTTGTGCCTAGCTTTTCTGCAAGCTCACGTACTGTTGTGTAAGGGTTTATCTGAACTGCCTACCTTAACCTGTTGACTGCCAAGTATTTCAGCTGCTACTATACAACTCTAATGCTTCTTCATTTTGTAACATTTTCCGTGACGCTATCTTGGATCGAAAGTGAAACAACTTGTATGTAGGTAAAATGCATGTATAGTGCTGACATCTAACGTTGAAGTTAGGTATTATTGAGAACGAATTAACTCGTCCGTGGCACTGTGTTACCGATCGGCTTCGACGAGTTATCTCGTCTACGGCACTAAACAAGTTAATATGTTTTCATCTAAGGATGGTTTTCTTCCACATCCTTCGTGGTCTTCAAGTCTTTTATCTCCATGTCGAAACATTTGGAATCAACGCTGAACTATATGTTCATTAACAGATCCGTGGCCGAATGCCTGGTTGGTGTTTCGTGCAGTTGCAGTAGCTTTTTGTCCAAGTTTGAAGTCGTAGAGGAAAATCAGACGAACGTTCTTCTTGTCCACCCTGCCTTGGGGGTTGTGAAACTTACTCTGAGTAGAGTTGAAACAGTAGACAATTAGGACACCTTGTAAGCGACAAAAGTTGAATCAAACCAACTCAATATTCAACTTCTAATTGTCAACGTGAAGATTCCGACACTTATTTCTGAACAATAATATACTCTTCAAAAAAAGAAACTCAAAAGGGATATTTTTGTTATTTTAAAGAGAAATATATGTAATAACGTTACAAGCTCAGAGTATGTGATGTTACACGTGTTAAGGCACTGATTGTCAGACCAAAATGACAATAAAAGTTGTGCACATTGAAAACGGAGGAAACATCGGATTTTTCGCCAAAACGCATTTGTGTCCAATAACTTTGTTTGAGAGATCTGCATGTTCTGCAAGTGCAACATGTGCAAAATCGCTATAAAAGTGACGGGTTCTCGGTTTCCATAGCTCAGTGTTAAGCCACCGACACGCAATACAGTTACGCCAAGACTGACTGAAGCACAACGCAACAACGCCATTGGTCGCTTGGAAGCAGGCGAATCTCGATCAGATGTTGCCAGAGCTGTGAATGTCCACCCACGGACCATCACAAGGCTATGGAATCGTCACCAACAACATGGATCAACTTGTGACCGTCCACGATCTGGCAGACCTCGTGTGACCACGCCCACACAAGATTGCTACATCCGGTTACGTCACCTTCGGGACAGGACCACCACTGCGACGTCTACTGCCTCAACCATACCAGGGCTGCGTAGGATTTCCGATCAGACCGTACACAACCGTCGACGAGATTCTTAGGCCCATGTGCAACCCATCATGGTGAACGTCAACGACGTTTTTCAACATGACAACGCCCGTCCTCACACAGCCCGACTCACCACTGTCTTCTTGAGACACCACAACGTCAACGTTCTTCCCTGGCCCTCCAGATCACCAGATTTAAACCCCATCGAACATCTTTGGGACGAGTTGGACCGACGTCTGCGACAGCAACAACCTCAACCGCAGACTCTACCTCAGCTTGCAGCAGCTTTGCAGGCTGAGTGGACAGCCATTCCACAGGATGTGATTCGTCATCTCATCGTTTCCATGGGCAGGAGATGCCAAGCAGTTATTGATGCACACGGGGGGCATACTCGTTATTGACGTTGAGTGACGTTAAACTTCATATAGTGAGCGTGGACTTCGCCTTTGCAGACTTTGGACGTTCAACAGTGAATGTGCAAAGTTTCACACATGTCATACAGAACTACCCGGAATAAACTTGTTAACAATATGTCTCAAATTTTGCCTTTTGCGTTTCTTTTTTCGAAGAGTATATAATTTTTAGTTGTATCTACAATAATATTGAATACAAATCTAAATAGGTTATTGGTTTGACCATATATGGAGTATTGTGTTCAGTCTTTGGTTTTCTACCGAAGAAACATTGAATTACTGGAAAAAGTGGAGGAAGACTACTGGAATGGAAATGCCAAATGAGGACAGGTTGAGATCTCTGCAACTGTTTTATCTTGTAAAAAGAAGAGTTAGGAGGGATCTTACTGAGGTGTTTAAGATTGTTAAGAAAACTGACAGTACTAATGTATCATATTTCATACCTTTATAGTGAGAATGGTAGAATTAGGGGATAAAATATAAATTTTAGCAGGGTGATAGTAATTTGGAATGGGTTTCATTTAGCTGTGGCGCATACAGTTAATTTAAGGGAGTTTAACGGAAGGTTTAATAAAAATAAATTCTCTCTTAATATACATTTAAAAATTATTATTAATATTTTATATTGCCATGAGTTTTCTGGTGAGACAATAGTAAGTGTACAGATTTACAATGATAAAATTAGGGTTAGACAATAGTTCAGATTTACAATGATTTGGTTTAGTTGCAGATTAAAATGATAAAATTAGGGTTAGAGTCATTTTATCTTGTTTAGTCGCTTAGTTTAGTGGAATTTCCTCTGCAGATCTTTGAGTGACATCTTTGTTTTTTAACTCCTTCCCAGATATACCTACTCTTGCAGATGTTTTCACTTGTGCCTTGGACTAATAACCAAATGGCTGATAAATTTTCAGAGGTTTTTTTTTATTTCAAATGATTGGAGTCTCATACCAAATGAAGGAATACTTTTATAAAGATACTCTTGGCTCTTTAGCAATGAATTTTACTTTGCAGCTGGACTTTGTGAACAAGTAGATTCTGTCCTTTTTTTTTTTTTTCCCAAGAATAATTAAAGGTTTCTCTTCAAGTGGATTTTACTGTACAGTGTGATTTATTTTGACATACACATGGGTGAGGATTCTCTTGTCATTATATTTTTAATTTTTCCTCTCTTAACACTTTTTTGAACTATGTGAACTTATGTCAGACAGTCTTTACCTGTACAGATTCCTTTGCCAGTGAAATCTTCTTCCAATAAACCATCTTTGTCCCTTCATGAAATCCGTTTATAGGTAAGGTACAAGAGGACATTCATTTCTTCATATCTTCCACTTTCAGGTCATTGTAGATGAGCTGAAAGACCTTCGGCATCTGTGACCTCTCTTCATTCAGGAAATCCCAGATTTGCAGAATATTTCATTTGGACTTCTTTGCGTTTTCTGTGTCATAGATTTAACTCGTGTTATTTTAGTTTTATTAGCCGTCAGAATCTTGAAATTCCTTCTAGCGTATTTGGAATTTCAAGTGATCAAATGTGAGATGTGCTCCACGTACATTGTGCTAAATGTGTAGAATGGCTATAACTACTGTTTGTTACATTAACAGCACAGACAGATCAATTATTACAAAAAATGCATCAAAGTATCTTTTTTTTAGCATAATCACTGGTACATTAACAAAAATGAAACAACTTGTTGAAAAATGTATCTGCCACAAAATCATGGAAAGTTCTACAGTGAAAGGACCATCTAGTGATGAACGAGGTTAAAATTTGAAACAACATTATGATCGATAAGAACAAAGTCATTCGGCTGGTCTGTATCTTCCAGCGGCCCAATGGTGACCCTTAGACCTTTTGTCTGTTTATTCTGTGGCTCAAGTGGCCCCTGGAACTACTTAAAATCCCCTTCCAATAAAATTTGAAATGACTCTTGCAATAAAATCAGGCCTGGCATGGCCAAGCGCGTTGAGGCGTGCGCTTCGTAATCTGAGGGCCGCGGGTTCGCATCCTCGTCGCGCCAAACATGCTCGCCCTCCCAGTCGTGGGGGCGTTACAGTGTAACGGTCAATCCCACTTTTCGTTGGTAAAAGAGTAGCCCAAGAGTTGGCGGTGGGTGGTGATGACTAGCTAGCTGCCTTCCCTCTAGTCTTACACTGCTATATTAGGGACGGCTAGCACAGATAGCCCTCGAATTGCTTTGTGCGAAATTCCAAAACAAACAATGCAATAAAATCCTACAAAATAAAAACCACTAATATTATTGGAGTAAAGAAAAAGCAAAGCTTGTGTCAAGCGCTTTTGAAGATTTTGTAATTTAACTTTTAAAATGCTGAATTAAAAAATCATGTTCATTCACAAACTGGCACACTAGTGGGCGAAGGTTTTTATTGTGCTATTCTTAGCTTAGTTTCGCACTGAATACTGTACACATGACCCCTATTTTTTTAAGTTTAACGTTAAAAGTCCTAACATGGTGTTAATTATATACATACTACCTAGAATTAGAAATCCCAAACTGAAGTTTCGAAGTCATGCAAACTTCTTGAAAAATATACTTAAAAAGCCGAGCATGTAATATCAGTTTTTAATAACTTTCCAATAATTAAAAATATTATTAAAGCTATTAA
This sequence comes from Tachypleus tridentatus, assembly GCF_004210375.1. Lineage (NCBI taxonomy): Eukaryota > Metazoa > Arthropoda > Merostomata > Xiphosura > Limulidae > Tachypleus > Tachypleus tridentatus. The sequence goes on along the minus strand of NC_134836.1, from coordinate 108,987,877 downwards.
CAAAGATGCAGAGGCATACAAATCTCATGTCGAAAATAGTTCTGCACCACAGTTTAAAAACAACAAGAAAAAATACTCCATCGTAAGGCTTTCATATGAAAGTCTTTTCATATGCCATCGAGCATATGATGACGACAATTCTTCAATGCTCAATAGTTTGATTGCCTAGAAATTCCCAGGAAACTTGACTGGTATGTCTTTGTATTGAATAACATGAATATTCATTTATTTCCCATCTGCCCCATCCCAATGGCTCAGGTATAAGTTTATACTATTATGATCCTAAAATTTTGGTTTCAGTACCTGTGGTGGGCAGAGCACAGATAACTCATTTCGTAGCTTTGTGATTAACAGAAACCACAACCAGCTATTTACGGTATGTGACGATTGTTATTTGTACTTTGTATTTAAGCAAAGCTATACAATGGGCCATCTGTATTCTGCCGACCACGAGAATCGAAACCCGATTTCTATTGTTGTAAGTCCACAGATATACCGCTGTGTCACTGGGAGGGGAAGCGTTGTGATAAGTGAACAGATATGTCAGGAAAGCAACTTCTGTCGTCTTTTGAGAAAGAGAACCTTAAATATATTATCACTGTTGCCTTTGGACAAATATATATATTTTGCTGCTGACCATTAATGTTCGTGAGTTCTCACCTGTTATCAAAAAATCGCCATTTGATTACCACATCTGGTATACAACTTGCTGGAGGTTTCTTTCCTTGATGGTCCCGAGTATCCAAATTAATTCATAACTCTGTTTTCCGATGTCCTTTGGTACAAGGGATATCCACGGCGATCTGGACACATTTTTTATGGTCCGAATATGTAAATAGTTTGCGTCAGCAATGTTAATTATACATGCTTCTCAAAAGTAATAAATTTTTCTATCACAACTACCTACGAGCGCAAAAAATATCAAAAGGTAGTTCTGATATATTCTGTTCCACAGCGATTTTGTGTTGGTTGTGAATGTGTTATGACTTGCTGACTTGCATGTTCAAAATCGTGTTGCTAAAACGTTTTAAACCCTATATATGAATATTCATGATGTTATAAAAACACATAAGTTCAAGAACACTTGATAGAAATGAAAACGAAACCATATAACCTGAGCGCTTTCGAAAGGTGTCTCAACATGGCCAGGTGGTTAAGGCATTTGACTCATTATATGAGGGTCGCGGGTTCCGATCCCCGTCACACCAAACATGTTCGCCCTTTCACCTTTGGGAGTGTTATAATATGACGGCGAATCTCACTATTCGTTGGTAAAAGAGTAGCCCAAGAGTTGGCGGTGGGTGGTGATGATTAGCTGTCTTCCCTCTAGTCTTACATTGCTAAATTAGGGACGGCTACCGCAGATAACCCTCGTGTAGCTTTGCGCGAAATTCAAAACAAACAAACTTTCTGCTCATAAGGGCTGAGCTGGGGCGCATAATAGTAGATGGAACTGCTTGTTACTAAGTGACATTACATGCCAACGACGTAAATATTCAGTTATCTTAATACGTGTGTGCTCATGAGTTGAGACGCCGCCTTTAATGATTGTATCTAAGAAGAAAAAAAAAAAGGGTTATTGTATTTATTCTCTGGAACACCACTTTTGAAGGAACTTCAATTTTGGACACAGTGAGATTTCATGCAAGTCCCAATTATCAGTAAGTTGGGAGGATAATCATATATATTCATCAAAAACTGTCAGCACGACCTTAGTCCCTCTACTTCCCAACACAACAACGCTCGGCATGGCCAGGTGGTTAAGACACTCGACTCGTAATTCGCAGGTTCGAATTCCCGTCACGCCAGACACGCTCGCCCTTTCAGCCGTGGGGACGTGATGATGTGTTGGTCAATCCGACTATTTGTTGGTAAAAGAATAGCTCAAGAGTTGGCAGTGGGCGGTGATGACTAGTTGCCTTTCCTCTAGTCTTACACTGCTAAATTAGGGAGGACTAACGCAGGTAGCCCTCGTGTAGCATTGCGCGAAATTTAAAATCAACCAAATAAATAAAAATCAACACTGCTACTAGAAATGCAAATAGTGGGTGTTTATATGTCTGTGTGAGGCTATACATATCAGCACACATTTTCAAATCAGCTTTCCCACCTATGATAGTTTTTAAATAAAAAAAAGCTTAATAATGCGGGCCTGAGATTGTTTTACTGCCTTTCAATTTTTACGTGTCCTACGGTAATTTCTGTACGCGCAATCTGAAAATGATACCAGTTTTTCCCAATCATATACAGATTTTTTACAAAACTTCATATGTATTTTTACATAAGTGAATCATTTTAATTGAAATCGAGTCACACTTTGCGATGCTTACATAATGTTAAAAGGCCGTATGACGTGTTATTTGTGGGTGCGTTCATATATGTGTATATTTCAATATTGTTTATTCGTCGCTATGATGACAAGAGGTTGTGTAAATAACCCAAACATATTTTGTTATAGTTGTGGAAAATTTGTCGTATATTTGATCTAAGTAATGGAATTTTCTTCCAGATTTGTCAAAAATCCTTACGTGATGGAAAAAATGATTATTAGTTTCGAAATCTGCGTAGCTGAATTATGGGAAGTCTGTTATTAAAACCAAAACAACTTTTATGAAGTTTATTTTAGTAGGCCTGTAAAATCTATTCTAAATTTCGATGTAGAGTGATATATATAGAACAGAAAATTTGGATTGCCTTCACAACGCTTAGGAAATAGTCGAACTTTTTTGTACTTTAAAGAGTAACCTTATTATTATAGACGTGGTTTTGGGTCTAGTTTGAAAACATTTGTACAACTTTTGTAGGTGATCTTTCCTACTAAGGCTCGGCGTGGCCAGGTGGTTAGGGCGCTCGATTCAAAATCGGAGGGTCGCTGGTTAGAGTCCCCATCACACCAAACATGAACCCCTTTCAGCCGTGGGGACATTATGATGTACGGTCAATCTCACTTTTCGTTAATAAAAGAGTAGTCCGAGAATTTGTGATGGGTGTTGAGGGCTAGTTGCTTTCCCTCTAGTCTTACACTATTAAATTAGGGACGACTAGCGTAGATAGCCCTCTTGTAGCTTTGCGCGAAATTCAGGCAATAAACTTTTGTGCTAATTTCTTAACCAGAAAATATTATTAATTCATTTAGATATAACGATGGCTTCTTTCTTTTGGATCGTTCTGTAGTGATATATATATAACAAGCACTATATTAAATATAAATATCGAAAATGGAATATTTTACTGCAGAAACTACATGTTTCACGTCACTTATCGAATGCTATAGTTTGTGATCACGTTGCGTCCGTTAATGGTTAACGTAAAGATTTTTAACTGGTAGTGTTTTAACTGATATAGGTTATAAGAAAATCTTTAATTGGTAATATAGATGAATTAATTAAATATTTACATCTAAAGGTAAGACTGTTATCAGTAATTTGTAATATACGAGTATAAACCTTTAGCAAAGTTCAGTCTTAGTCTTGCTAAATCCTCTGTGTAGTTTTAAATTAGACGAAAATTGTCTTCAGCGCTAAACTATATATTTTTTTCTTTTCGAAAATGAATACAACCAAAAAGAATAACTTAACACTTCATAGTCTTTGTACATGATCCAATAATGTCAAGGATTCAGGTTGAAAAGGTCTAATTAGCTTGGATTACTAAATGACTTGTTCCACCCTGTCGAAGAAAAACACCTAGATGTATGATACGTGACCGATGCTCTCTAAGAATGTACCATTTTTTTAAACCTCCGGAACTTGGAAGCAGTCCAGTTTTAAAAAGGTCACCTAGAAATACGGAGTTATAAGCCCTGTTTTTCTTGGAAAGTTTATTTTAACGCATTTGATATCTTTCTCCGCCGAACTGTTAACAGAAACGATACCATTGTGATAACTAGCAGTGATATATTTTACCGATCTCATTTGCACGTGAGGTAGGTTCTGCTCGTAGATATTCTGTTTAAAAAAATATCTTAAATACACGAATCAGGGTTGGACGTTATAATTACTTATTTGTTTCATATGTTAATAACACGTCGTTTTCCAAATTGTAATTTCAGATAAATCTTCTGGGTGAATGAATTATTTGTCAGCTTAAGGGTAATAAAATGCGAACTAGGCTTATCATTTTTCTGGATTCTGCTGTGTTTTAAATACACAAAAAGTAACTGATCAAATCTTTGACTGCATGAATATTATTGCTGTTTCTTTCTTAACGGGGTCCCTCTAGTCTCATCCTGGTGAAGGGGATGTTTTTTTTGTTTTTTTTATTTCGCACAAAGCTACTCGAGGGCAATCTGTGCTAGCCGTCCCTAATTTAGCAATGTAAGACTAGAGGGAAGGCAGCTAATCATCACCACCAACCGCCAACTCTTGAGCTACTCTTTTACCACCGAATAGTGGGATTGACCGTAACGTTATAACGCCCCCACTACTGAAAGGGTGAGCATGTTTGGTGCGACCGTTATTCGAACCCGCGACCCTCAGATTATGAGTCGAACGCCTTAACCCATCTGTCCATGCCGGGCCAGCCACAGGGGAAGTTAAGACACGTTGTTTGGGGTTAGATTTGATAGGCATGGAACTCCTAATGATCATAGGAATTTTTTTTTATGTTTATGTCTCACATAATTTAGTTTTCCTAATAGAAGCAATTTATTGTTTTACAGCTGTCAGAAGCACTTTGACTACGAAACAAACAAAACAAACAAGATTTGTTAAATTTCGGGTTAAGTTACAAGAGGGCTATCTGCGCTAGCCGTCCCTAATTTTGCAGTGTAAGACAAGAGGAAAAGCAGCTAGTCATCATCACCACCCACCGCCAACTCTTTGGCTACTCTTTTACCAACGAATAGTGGGATTAACCGTCATATTATAGCGCCCCCACGGCTGAAAGAGTGAGTATGTTTGGTGTGACGGGGATTCAAACCCGCGATCCTCAGATTACGAGTCGAGTGCTTTAACCACCTGGCCATGCTGGGCTTCAACAAATCTTATTATGGATACTTACTGATAAGTTTACATTGGTAAATGTTGCCTTAACGTAGGCTCACCAATTGGGAATAACTTATTGTCATGCTTTGCTGATTTTAAAATTATATATATCGTAGGTTAACCAATAATACTTTAATTTTGAATCATTTATATTTTATTTAAATTCCAACGTTAACTCGGGTATAACTCGACCTAAAAATTACTCAATATTTCCATTAAATTTTAATTATATTGACAAAGCGTTTTTGAAACTAGCTCGACGTAATAATATTTTTACTTCAACCAAAACACTATGTCAACCAAAGCCAACTGATAATATTCGAAACACGTAATTACAACGAATATTAAAAAGAAAATAGTTACTAAACAATGATAAACGCTAATTGTCAATGCTGTTAAACGTAATTTACTTTAAAAAGAGTTAGCTATGAAAGTAACGGGTAAAAAACATAACAAGTTGGAGAACCGTTCATCAAGAAAGGTATGATCATTTATTTGACATGCTAGGTATTTGTTTAAGTTTCAAGCCACACAGTATTCTTTCTATCCGTGCTCTGCACGACGAGGGTAACCTATTTTCAGCGTAATAATCCCTCAGTCTTACCGCTGAGATATTGGGTGAGGGTGGGGATTTTGAAGTTAAACACAAAGCTGCACAATAGGCTATCTTTGGTCTTCCCAACATGGGTGTCGGAACCCAGTTTCTAGCAGTTGGAGTCCGGAGACATACTATTGTGCCACTGGGGAGGGGTAATAAAATAAGAAACGTAATTGTGATGTTGTAGATCTGCTTATTAGTTTTATCAAAGACGAGTAGTTGAAATGCTTAATGTTAACTTTAAAGTTCATAGACTGAGGTTCACAGATCGTGCAATAATCCAATGATTACATTATATTCACTATCAGTTTTGATACTGACACTAGAGAAAACAAATAGATGAATCAATAAACACTATTTGCAATCAATAAAACAATAAACCTCATGCCTGTTCGTGTTTGTCAGGTGTATACTTGATAAACCAGTTAAGGAGGGAAATCTACTTTCCGAAAGGGACTGAGTTATCAGTGTTTATTTTTGTTGTGTTAAACCATGTTGGCTCAGCAGCAAGTTTCATAACGCTAAAGTTCGAGTAACCCTCCGTGACAAACACAACTTGGACAGCTCATTGAGTAGCTTTACGTTAAAGCTACCGAGACGGAATTTTCTGTTATTCTACCTAGACCTAAAGAATGCACTTAATGCAGATAAATGTTAGATGAATGGAAGATATATATATTAATATCGAAAATTCCTGTAATTGTGTCAGGTACTAAACAAATCCAATTTTTTTATGATGTGAAAAGTTCGAAGATTTAAATGTCTTGCTTTCAAAGTTGGTAGCTAATTCTTATTATGTTTAGAAGATATCAATACGAAAATTATTTTTAAATATACGCAGGAGTGTCATTCCACAAAAGATTTAGGGGAGGGTCAGTGAAGACTGACCTCAGGGGATCCCCTTTAATCAAGTGGAGCCGTATTCTAAGGCATTATTTGTGTGTATTTAAGGAATTAATAATTAAAGAAGTTATATTAAATATTTCTGATAACTATTTTTAGTTGTGAATAAGGTTATTTAACAACTTGGCACTACTTTATGCGGATGAATACCTTAACGCATATAAAGACTTGTTTTAGGCTATGAAAATTGATAGTTACTGTAGACGTAGTGGGTGGTTATTGGGAGTTACATTAATTAGTTTGGATACCTGGTTGTGACCTTTCACAGTAGTATAATTTGTTTATTGGTCTACCAATGAGCGCCTTTCTACCATAATGGGGGCTGGAATGCTAACTTCAAGAGGTAAGTTTATTTAACTTACTTACCCCCAAGTGGTTGTATCTTATTTTTAGTTTTTCATTTAAACTTTTTTTCTTCTTCATTTTGGAGAGCAGTCACCTTTCCACAACTGTCTGCAGGCAGTAAAGGGTGATATAGATGTTGGACGTTGTGGGCTTGAGCACCCACATCTCACTGTCTCCTAATTTATATTTCTATTATTTTATTTCTTTATTTGAGAGTGGCAAATGGAGGTTAAGACTTTTGCGGTGTATCTCCACCGCAAAAGGGGTCCAACATCCACAATCACCTCCCAAACCCACGGTACATTCTATATCCCACATTATAGCCTGTACCCTGGGATCCTCTCACTTGGTGCAGTGGTTTTTAAATTTTTGTTTCGGCTTGTTTTTTAAGTTATAACAATCTAACATTAGTCAGAGGTTTGGATTTGCTGTTTTTAACACAGTTTACCTTTTGATTTAGTTTACTTAACGCTTCGGTGTTAATATTCTATTTATATATATATATATATATTGTGTATATATAAGTTTGATTTCTGACGTAAGAAATGCATTATCCTTCAGCTTATGCACAGTTGAATACTGAGAACATACAAAGGCTTAACTTGTATTTTTTTTCTCCACCGCCTAAGTAAACAATGACTATTTGCACCGCAAATTATCCAGTGTAATAAGTTGTATCTAATAATGATTTATACTGGAATTCTAAGGTGCCGAGACTTCTTTTTTCTTGCGTTGAACGTAGACAGTAAATAAATATAGCATAATTCTCATAATAAACTTGGTTCTTGTTGTTAAGTGCAATATTCTTCCATGGAAGTAATTCAAACACATATTACTCCGTTAAAGAAGTGCTAAGTTATCTCGTGGCTATAGTAACAAAAACTATTGAGTACTCGTGTGACATTTAATGTAAGTACTTAGGTGGCTTATTACAAATAACAATACTAAGGATACATGCTATATGTAATACCAACTCGGGAGCGACTTATTCATTATAATAATAAATACCGAGGTGTCATGTTACGTGTAATACCAATTCTGATGTGATTTGTATCAAGTAACAACAAATTCTGAGGTGATTCGTAATAACGTAAAAAAAAAAAAGCTTTCAGGTGTTAAATTCAAAGCCAAAAGTCTTTTTTAAAAAAAGATGAAAGGCGTCCCATTTTAGAGTATTTTTAAAATATTTCTTCGAGGACAAAGTCTCGAAACAGAATAGTCCACGTACGTCGTCGAAGAGTTTCCAGTTACCTTTCATAAATTATGGCAATCAAGACAGCCAATTGTGGGAATTGTAAAGCCTACAATCTATATAAAAAAGTGAAAATGTTACTTATTTCATAGTATGGAGTACCAAAATGCCCTTAAAGAACCCCTTGTTAATATCATTCAATTGTTTTATCATTTTTTGTTTTCGGAAGAATTATAAGCGATGTCTGTATACGTAAAGAACGGTGTTGTGTTTTGGAAAAAAAAAAACCTTCAATACTGATTAAAAATAAATAAAACGTTAATTGTTATCAAATTGCATTTCAGGTGACATCCAAGAGAAAAATCGGCACATAAATGGTGACATTTTGAGGTGTCTTATTTCCATTTTTTTTTTTTGACAAGGTTGTTTGAGAGAGAGAATGAGGGCGTTCAGTGTTTCTTCGATAAATGAAGGCAGGCTACGTTCCCATGAATAAGTTAAAAAAAAAGTTAGAATAGTTTCGTAGCCAACTCACAACTCGTACAGGGACGGTATATTTAGCTTCATTCCGAATTTAGGCAGTGTGGTGGCAACTGTTGGCGTAGGCCCTGAGATGTGAAAATATATATCTAAGAGGAACAGAATTGTATAGTTAGTAGTGTCGACTGAACGGGGAACAGGGGGAGCTGTTTTATCGAACTTCAACGCTGTAACTAAAACAGGTCAGTTTATAAAGTCTTTTTACTTATTCGAAATTCTTCGGGATATTTTAGTATTTTTCTGAGCGAATATAAATTTTCAACCGAAATATAAACGCGTTTTGGACGAGAAATATAATTACAATATCAGTGATATTTAGTCCAGTCATTTTTGGTTTTTCGTGTCTATGAATTTAGTTACTGTTGTATTTATATTTTAAAAATAAAATGCAAGTATACAGGATTCATGAATCCGTCTTTATAATATGAATTACGAAACTAAGGGTTTTCTAATAAAAATTTAAGTTTAATTTTTCCTAATAATTTTGATTTTAATTATTTTTATCACTAAATCATATCAATTATTGAATGATTTACCAAGTTTTGGGCATTGAATGAAACTGTTTACTGGGAAGTTATCTAATTCGTTTATAAGGGCAGTGAGTGACTCAGACTTTTTTTTTTTTTTGAATGACAAATCAGATCACTTCTTCTGGCAGCGAATCAAACCAAGTTTTGGATAGTGATTAAGCCCCAGGCAGGAGGGCTATGTCGCATAGATAAGGACACTCCTCGATTCCGCCTCAAAGTTTGGCCCTGCTTGCTCTAAAATTATGGTAGGAATTTGCGAACAAATAAACAACGTGTATTAGTATAGGATGACTATCTAACAAGGTATTAAATGTACGTGATGGAATATTTTACTGTTTGCTTAATTACGAAATCATCATTCACTAACTGTTTGTACATGATGATTAGTATTTTAAAAATGATTGGTGATAGTACATGATGATTGGTATTTTTGTGTTCGTTTTAGGTTAACGTAAACAGAAATACCCACATGTTCTTTTTACTTCAATAAATATAACTTTGTTTTATGGGGATCTTCCAGTGATTATTGCACTCTTTGGACAGATGATGTATTGTTTACTTGTATTTACTTCATTTTAGCAAATCTATGGAATTCAATCTCTTACGAGAAATGTACTAGCTACTGAATTCCACAAATCTCCTGTAATCACGTTATTAGGTAGTTGTATAGTTTCACAAAACAAAGTTTGGAGAGTATCATAATCGAAAACTGAATGAAGCCATATCAAATTTTGGCTGTCATCATGTCCCCTCTGTAGCGACGTATCATCATGTCCCAGCTATAGCGACGTATCATCATGTCCCAGCTATAGCGACGTGTCATCAGGTCCCAGCTATAGCGATGTGTCATCAGATCCCAGCTATAGCAACGTGTCATCAGGTCCCAGCTATTGCGACATGTCATCATGTTCCAGCTATAGCGATGTGCCATCAGGTCCCAGCTATAGCGATGTGTCATCAGGTCCCAGCTATAGCGACATGTCATCATGTCCCAGCTATAGCGATGTGTCATCATGTTCCAGCTTTAGCGATGTGTCATCATGTTCCAGCTATAGCGACGTGTCATCAGGTCCCAGCTATAGCGATGTGCTATCAGGTCCCAGCTATAGCGACATGTCATCAGGTCCCAGCTATAGCGATGTGTCATCAGGTCCCAGCTATAGCGACATGTCATCATGTCCCAGCTATAGCGATGTGCCATCAGGTCCCAGCTATAGCGACGTGTCATCAGGTCCCAGCTATAGCGATGTGTCATCAGGTCCCAGCTATAGCGACGTGTCATCAGGTCCCAGCTATAGCGACGTGTCATCAGGTCCCAGCTATAGCGATGTGTCATCAGATCCCAGCTATAGCGATATGTCATCAGGTCCCAGCTATAGCGATGTGTCATCAGGTCCCAGCTATAGCGACGTGTCATCAGGTCCCAGCTATAGCGACGTGTCATCATGTCCCAGCTATAGCAACGCGTCGTCAGGTCCCAGCTATAGCGACGAATTAAAGCAACTAAGTTAATGTCTTTAATCTGAAATAATCTAATTAACGGACTGAGCATGTAAGGGGTCGATCCACTGGATTGACTCCATATTAGAAAGTATGAAGTGTATCTTCAGGAAAGATGGTAAACTTTCATTCAACAGTACAAGTCTGTAGTACACAACAAATCAGATGTGTTACTAAAGGTAAAGATGTCTGTGAAGTACAATAATTAGCCTGATTCACACCCTGAGAAGTAAATGATGTTTATGTGGAAAATAAATATTCTTTTGTCCATTGTACAGCTTGCATATTGCATTTCCATAACTTCTACAACCTTGTAATTGTATATCTACAGTTTTTAGTATTTCTTTGTACTGTATCTGATATTGTAACACGAACTGATGCGAAATGAGCAGTGTAGGGTAACTTATAAACCTTGATGTCATGTTGATATTAACTGCATAATACCGTGTTGAAAGTGCCCGGCATCGCAAGGTGATTAGGGCGTTCGGCTCTTAATCTAAGGTTTGCGGGTTCGAATCCACGTCACACAACACATGCTCGCCTCTTTTTGCCGTAGGGCGTTATATGTGACAATCAACCCCACAATTTGTTGGTAAAATAGTAGCCCAAGAGCTGGTGGTGAGTGATGATGACTAGCTGCCTTCTCTGTAGTCTTACACTGCTAAATTAGGGACAGCTAGTGCAGATAGCCCTCGTGTAGCTTTGCGCGAAATTCCAAACGAAACAAAACTTATAATAAATCTTTATCACTCGATGCACCTTGGGCTAGATTTATTAGTTGATGAGATGTATGTTGTGAAACCGAAGTAGAATTTTATCAGTCGTACTTAATGTTATAACGTTTCGAAGTGATGCAGTGACTGGTCAGTTATAAACCGTTCATTCTTTTTTAGGTGCAAAACTGCATTTGGGCTGTATGTCGTGACCATCGTGAGAATTGAATCTCTGATTTTGCGTTTTAAATCCCTAAATTTACTACTGATCCATCGAGGAATACCAGTCATTATCACCAAAATGTGGTGTCATGACATTCGCTACTATGTAATTATTCGCCAACTGTTGACGATGCTAGAGTGGATTGTTTAAATCATATAAAATCCCCAGGTGGAACAGAAGCAAGTCTATGGATTTATAACGCTAAAATCATGGGTCCAGTTCCCCTCGGTGGATACAAGAGATAGCCTGATGTGCCTTGGCTATAAAAAAAACATAAACATAAACTGTTAAATACACATTGCTTATTGGAGACGAACTAGTCATTACAGGCACTATGTTTACTCTGTAGACGTGATAGTTATTCATATGTATATTGTTTGTTTGTTTGTTTTGTTATGCATAAAGCCATACAAAGGGCTATGTGTGCTTTGCCCACCACGGGTATCGAAGCCCGGTTTTTAGTAATATAAGTCCTCAAGCATACAACGTGTCACTAGGGGGTCACGTATCTTGTTCATGTTGTTGAACTGTAGTTAATACTGATTTACTTTCATTGTTATTACTAACAATAGTGTGAGGGCAATTGCTCTGAGATGTTTTCCTTATTTTGTCATGGTTTCGTTTATAGCACTGTGATGTCATGCAAGTCGTTTACAGAAGAAGTTGTTTCTCTGGCACATTTCGGTGGTAAGTTCAACCTCTGACGTAAGGGTTTAATTTATCACAACTATGACTCATCGTGTCTCTATGGGTTCTCCGTTTCTAACTCTTGGCAATGTCTTCTATCTATCCACATGTTGTTGTGTAATTTTATATGGTATTACATTGGTGCGCCTGTGATGAAATTCGGTTCTCATAGAATGTGTAGTTTTAATATATAATATTCGCAACGTCGTGTAGTTTTTACAAACGTGAACTTCTAGGAAATGAAGTCGAATATAAATCATTATTTACATTCAATTCTCACACACAAACACGCACAAAAATACTTGTGTATATACATATATATACACACACACACAAATGTCTTATTTACTAATTTCAAATCCCAGATGGCGAATTTCCGTTTGAATATAAATATCGTCACAACAGGTTTAATAAGTTATTAATTACTGACAATAAATTTACTAAATGTGTCAGTTACCCGTTCTAGTGGTTAGAAAGATTTAGTGTGTATGTGTGTTTTCTTACAGCAAAGCCACATCAGACTATCTGCTGAGTCCACCTAGGGGAATCGAACCCCTGATTTTAGCGAGGAAGATATAATATCACTTACACTATGTAACACAAATTTTGTTCCTGGATAGTATGTGTTATTTCTTAATTGCTTGGGTTGTAAAAGTACAGAAAATGGCCATTATTCCCTTCAAACTTTGCTTTTGGGACCTGGATAATGAAATTTAGAAATTAACCTATTTTTTATGTAAAAACGGACAAATTTGCACATTTTCATTTACATAAGGTCTGAATAAAACAACATATGAATCAAGATTTATATGTATTTATACTTCAGTTATACAAAAATGTTTAGAAGTGAGTAGTTTTTTCGAGATTTGCGAGTGTAATGTAAATCACTTTCACGTATCAGCCCCTAAATATAGTCTACCATCATGTTATACGCTCCTTGGTAGCGGCGTTCAAAGTCCAGTGTATCTTGGTGGAAGCGCTCGCCTTGCTCCTCTGAGTATGCTCCCATGTTCTTGAATTTATCAAGATGAGCGTCAAGAATATAGACTTTCAGGGACATCTTGCAGCCCATTTTGCTGTAGTTTTTCATCAGAGCCTCAACCAGTTCCACATAATTTTCGGCCTTGTGATTGCCCAAGAATCCCCGAACCACTGCGACAAAGCTGTTCCAAGCTTTTTTCCTTCCCACTTGGCAGCTTGGAGAATTCTGTGCACCCTAGGATCTTCTTTATTTGTGATCCAACGAAGTCACCGGCTTTGGACCTTTGCCTCAGACAGCTTAGAGAAGTCTCGAAGGTACTTGAAGACTACAGACTCGTTATCAAGAGCTATGATACATTCTTTCATAAAAACCCAATTTTATGTGCAACACCTTCTGGAGGTTCACTAGTGGCTCACACTTGACGTTATGCCTCCCCACAGAGAACTCGGTCCGTTGTGGCCAGTGCTTCCTGTTGTAGTGCGCTGCTCTGTCTCTGCTGTCCGAAAAGCAAAGATAACAAGGAAACTTGGCAAAGTCTCCTTGGAGACCCATCAGGAATGCCACCATTTTGAAGTCTCCGATAACCTCCCAGCCATACTCACCATACTTCAAGGCTTATAGCAAGGTCTTGACGCTTTTGTACTCCTCTTTGAGTTGCACCGAATGAGCCAGGGGAAGAGACGGATACTTATTCCCGTTATAGAGCAGCACAGCTTTGAAGCTTTTACAACATTGTAGAAAGTTTTTGAAAATTCTCTATCAGCTACTCAATACTGAATATACCTGGAATGTTCTGGAAAATGGGTAAATTTGAAAATTTTATTATCCAGGTCACAAAAGCAAAGTTTGAAGAGAAAAATAGGTCTTTTTCCATTTACATTAGGTATGAGCAATTGGGAAATAACACTTTCTGCCCAGGAACAAGAAAAAGTAAAAATTTTGTTACATAGTGTTATCAATGCTAGTTAGTAGGTGGAATAGTATGAGTTATTAATGCTAGTAAGAAGATGGATTAATATGAATTATTAATGCAAGTAAGAAAATGGATTAATACGAATTATTAATACTAGTAAGTAGGTGGATTAGTATGAGTTATTAATGCTATTAGGTGGAATAGTATGAGTTATTAATGCTATTAGGTGGAATAGTATGAGTTATTAATGCTAGTAAGAAGATGGATTAATATGAATTATTAATGCTAGTAAGAAAATGGATTAATATGAATTATTAATACTAGTAAGTAGGTGGATTAGTATGAGTTATTAATGCTATTAGGTGGATTAGTATGAGTTATTAATGCTATTAGGTGGATTAGTATGAGTTATTAATACTAGTAAGTAGGTGGATTAGTATGAGTTATTAATGCTAGTAAGTAGGTGGATTAGTATGAGCTATTAATACTGGTAAGTAGGTGGATCAGTATGAGTTATTAATACTAGTAAGTAGGTGGAATAGTATGAGTTATTAATGCTTTTAAGTAGGTGGATTAGTATGAGTTATTAATGCTTTTATGTAGGTGGATTGGTATGAGTTATTAACGATAGTAAGTAGGAGGATTTAGTATATCTTATTATTTGTAATCCAAATACGAGGGCATCAGCCAAGCAAACAGAAAACAAAATCATGATTTTTAAGATATAAATGTAACATCAAAAACACTGTCGACACTGTGTTGTTTTATGGGAAACACAATATTGAGGTACATGCCACAGGGACGACTCTTAACAGTTTGTTTTCAAATAAGGACAATTTCCTTCATATATGAAGCTTCTGTTGAATTCTGAAGCACAACTGGCGGAACACTTAAAAATTCCCAAAAGCAGTGCTACGTGAGATCGTGTACAATTTTAAGTTATATTTGGCTGGCGACATTATTCAACATATTACCAAACGATCAGAGGGTAAAGGATATTACGCGATGATATCAGACGAAATTACAGACAATATCTCCAATAATTAGGTTCTCTCAACGAGTTTTTATATAGTAAAAAAGTCCCAGCATGGCCAGGTGGGTTAAGGCGTTCGACTCGTAATCCGAGTCAATCCCACTAGTAGTAATGACTAGCTGCCTTCCCTCTAGTCTTACTCTGCTAAATTAAGGACGGCTAGCTCAGTTAGCCCTTGAGTAGTTTTGCGCGAAATTAAAAACGATAAAAAACAATATAGTAAAAGTGCCATATGAAGATACATTTTTAAAAAAAGAAAGTTATCTTGAGCGAGAAGCTGGTGACACAATTGTGTAGTACATTCTGGAGTATTTGAAGTAGAACAACGTTATTAGCCAGTGTATGAGATGTCAGGCTTAGGTGTTGCAGTATTCAGAAAAATATATGCTGTTGAATAGAGGAAGAAATTACAATCCTCTGGTGTTTTGAATATATTTATGCAGTCACGTTCTGAATATAATTCTTGCTCAAATTATTTCTCAAGTTGGCGTCAATATTTTGAGCATAAATTTGAGTTTAATGGACTCAAACATTAAAAGACAAAGTTGCTAGGTTTCTCTAATACTGTGTGGGTTTTGTTTGCTTTTTAAATATCGCGCAAAGCTACATGAGGGTTATCTGCACTAACCGTTCCTAATTTAGCAGTGTAAGACTAGAGGGAAGGCAGCTAATCATCACCACCCACCACCAACTCTTGGGCTACTTACTCTTTTACCAACGAATAGTGGGATTATCGTGACATTATAACGCCCCCACGGCTGGAAGGATAAGCAAGTTTGGTGTGAGAGGGGATTCGAACCCGCGACCCTCGGATTTCGAGTCGAGTGTCTTAACCACCTGGCCATGCCGAGCCTACTGTGTGGGTAGAAAGACTCATCTTTTTTATACAGTTTAATTTATATTGTTTGTACAAGTACTTTATTCTTTGCCTCAATTGCATCTTCAATCCAGATCTTGACGCTGGTACTACTGAAAATTATTACTTTTCAAATGTGATGTTGGACAGCGGTAGTTATAAAGTCAAGGATTCGATTCCCCTCAGTGGGTACAGCAGATAGCCAGAAATGGTTTCCCTTCGAGAAAAAACACACACAAACTCTAAATATGAAATATTCAAAGCTTCATTTCTAGAATTTTTTCCGAACGTTATATTTAACTTCACGAAGTGTGTTTGGTATCTTGTTTCTTGTGTAAGTGCAGAACTACACAATGAGTAATTTGCACTCTCTTCACCACGAAAAATCATACCTCGGATATTGGCGTTTTGCGTCCGTATGCTTACCGCCGACCCGTTGAGGGGATACGTGTGGTTGAATTTTCTAGATGCAAATTGATAACATCTTCACAGAAATCGTACAGGGGGCAGTTCTCTTACAGGACAACACTATTGAACAACTTTCATTTAACACTGTTTGTTTTGTAAACTCGATAAAACAATGTCGTAATTCATTTTTTGTTTCAGAATTTCGCGCAAATTTACGCAAAAGTAACCTGCGCGTAGCAGTCCCTAATTGTGAACAGATAGGCTGGGGATAGGGCAGCTAGTTAACAGCTTCCACTGCTAATTTTACGATACTTTTGTAAGGTCGAATAGTGAGAATTGGCCGTTACCCTTTAGTGTACCCAAACTGGAGTGTTGTTTTTTTTTTTACTTGCGCCATTCGGTTGGGAACCATGAATCCTCAAATTAATGGTGCAGGCACTCCAACACGAAGCCACTTCTAGTCTCGTTTTATTTTAAATATTATGATTTGAAATTAAAAATTATTAGGATAAATGCAAACCTCCCGTTGGCTAACTGGTAAGACCTAATGCTTATAACACTACAATTCGAGATTCGATCTCTGCGGTAGACACAGTACAAGTAACCCACTATTTAACTTTAAATACTAATAACTGAAAAGGGATATCTTAACTTTGTTTAACGCAAGCTAAAGTTTATTAAGGTAATTTATATTGATATTAATAAAATAATGACATATAAATCCGGAATGTATCTTTATTGGCTTAGTATATCGCCATTACAGCTTCGTCAAGAGATGTCAATAATACTAATAATGCTGGATTAGCGAGCTTTAAACTATTGATACTTCTTGACGAAGCTATGTTGTTTATTTGTTTGTTTTTTGTTTAATTTTTGCGCAAAGCTACACGAAGGCTATCTGCGCTAACCTTCCCTAATTTAGCAGAGTAAAACTAGAGAGAAGGCAGTTTGTCATCACCACCCACTGCCAACTCTTGGGCTACTCTTTTACCAACGAATAGTGGGATTGATCGTAATATTATAATGTCCCCACGGATGAAAGAATGAAGATGCCTGGTGTGAGGGGATTCAAACCCACGACTTTTATATTACGAGTCAAACGTTCTAACCACCTGGCCATGCCGGGCCACGCTATATTAAGTTGATCAAGATGCATCGTGAAGATATAGGTCGTTATTATATTTACATTAACAAAAAATCTCATTTTTTTACACAAACAAATATAGGAGGATATTTTAAACTGCTGAATTAGACAATATAAGATTCCCACGTGTTGGTTGAGCTATAAACCGGATTTCGCTGCCTGTAGTGTACAGAGAACAGATAGCCGTTGTGTATCCTAGTGCTCAACAACAAATACAACCAGATAATAAATTTTAGGTCTGTTCACTTCAGGAAATGAAACCTCGGATTACAGCAGTGTAAGCTCGTAAGCCTACTGCTGATCCGCTGGTAGGGGCCGGTTGTTGTATCGTCATGTTTGAAATTTATGTTCTTTCTTGTTCCTTCTTGGGACAAGTATTCTCCAGCTTTTCTTGTTTATCTTTACGTATCAGCAGGATTTGTCCATTTATATGGTTGCTTTTATTTTCTATATCAAATCGTTTATGAGCGACCCCTTTATAATAAATTAGCTGGGTTTCTGCATCTGTGAAATGTGTTAATCAGATTGGTATTGTCACCAGGTTCTTCTGAGTAAAACCATCGATGGTAAGTAGAAGTGTTTAGAAATGGAAGTTAAGGATCTTTTTGGATGTATTGGTGTTGGTACATTTATTTTTAGGATCGTTCAGTGGACTAACCACGCTTTTGGCATCTTCGAAAATAGTGACTTCCATCTACAAATTATAGTATAGAAATAAAGACTCCAGGTGATCCAGCGGAAATTTCGAGGACTTAAGACGCTAAAAATTGGGTTTCGATACTCGCGGTAGGCCAGTGTCCAGTTTTGTGGTTAATGAAAAACAAAGAAAGGTATTCATTATCTCATAGTACTTAAGGGACAAGTAGCAAGTTTCTGGGATATATTCTTGATCCCATAGCCACGCCATCTACCTGATCCTACAGGTCAATTTCAAATCACAAGTGATATTCTTTAGTGGAAATATTCAAGAGTTTTTTTAAAATACATTATTTATGAAGTATTTTCATATTTTCATCACTGAAAAGCTCTATACTTAAACTTACAGTTTCATCTAATGGAATGCTAGAAACACTCTAACATCAAAACTAGAACGACAAATCTTATTGTCTCAAGTGACATAGTGGCATAAGTCCGTAAACAGCGTCAAGACCTTGCTAAAAGCCTTGAAGTATGATGTGTATGGCTGGGAGGTTATCGGAGACTTCAAAATGGTGACATTTCTGATGGGTCTCCAAGGAGACTTTGCCAAGTTTCCCTGTTATCTTTGCCTTTCGGACAGCAGAAACACCGCAGCGCAATACAACAGGAAGCAATGGCCACAACGGACCGAGTTCTCTGTGGGGAGGCATAATGTCAAGTGTGAGCCACTAGTGGACCTCCAGAAGGTGTTGTTCTCACCATTGCACATAAATTTGGGTCTTATGAAACAATTTGTCCCAGCTCTTGATAAAAGTCTGAAGTCTTCAAGTATCTTCGAGACTTCTTCCCTAAGCTGTCTGAGGCAAAGGTCAAAGCCGGTGTCTTCGTTGGATCACAAATAAAGAAGATCCTTGGGTGCACAGAATTCCCCAAGCTGCTAAGTGGGAAGGATAAAAAGCTTGGGACAGCTTTGTCGCAGTAGTTCGGGGCTTCTTGGGCAATCACAAGGCCGAAAATTATGTGGAACTGGCTGAGGTTCTGATGAAGAACTACGGCAAAATGGGCTGCAGGATGTCCCTGAAAGTCTATATTATTGACGCTCATCTTGATAAATTCAAGAACATGGGAACATACTCAGAGGAGCAAGGCGAGCGCTTCCACCAAGATACACTGGACTTTGAACGCCGCTACCAAGGAACGTATAACATGATGGTTGACTATATTTAGGGGCTGATATGTGAAAGTGGTTTACATTACACTCGCAAATCTCGAAAAACTACTCACTTCTAAACATTTTTGTATAACTGAAGTATAAATACATGTAAATCTTGATTCATATGTTGTTTTATTCAGACCTCATGTAAATGAAAATGTGCAAATTTGTCCGATTTTACACAGAAAATAGGTTAATTTCTAAGTTTCATTATCCAGGACACAAAAGCAAAGTTTGAAGAAACTAATGGCCATTTTCTGTACTTTTACAACGTAAGCAATTAAGAAATAACACATAGTGTCCAGGAACAAAATTTGTGTTACGTAGTGTTATCAAATTATTATACTGACAATGGATTTTCTGTTTTAATCTTATTAACCACTTTTGTGATTTTCCTTCTGTTTATAGTTAGACCAACCTATATGACATTTTATAAATTTAGTTTTGTTATTTTAAAGCTATTTAACATTACTAGTTTACCCCCGAAGAAGAAAGTTCCACCTTTAGAAAGCACTCGGGTAATAGGGTTTTATCATTTTGTATTAATACCTATTGATTTGTTTGTTTGTTTTCAATTTCGCGCAAAGCTACACGAGGGCTATCTGCGCTAGCTGTCCATAATTTAGCAGTGTAAGACTAGAGGGCAGGCAACTTGTCATCATTACCCTTTAAATCCTTTTAAATCAGTTAATTCTACTGATGAAGCAAGTCATATAATTACCTTAAACATTTCAGTCCTAAAGAAAATGTAATATATTATGTTACGCAGTGATGCAAACAAATTATTTCTTAATATACGAAAATAAATTATAAATGATAACAAGAAACCAAATATATTATATTAGTAATGAGAGATGTAATGGTTTTCAAATGAGACCCGAAACTCGAGATATTTCGAATAGTTTACCATATAATTGAAGAATCAAAACTTTCGCTGTAATTCTGTTATTAGTATTGGTTGTTCGCTTTGCTACAAAATGAAGATTTCCCTTTGTGGAAAATCGATATGAAAACCCAATAGACAACCCGATGTTTTAGCTTGAGACAGTATATTGTAAACACGTTCTGAAAAGAGCTGTTTACAAATATAGAGTTAATAATGTAACATTTCCAATATACATATATATATATATATAGCTAATATTCATCGATATATCAATATTTATGTAGTCATATCTTTATTCATACTTAATTTTTTCTCTAAAAAAAACTGATGTCCTTGTGTTTAGTACTTTTATTTAATATAATTGCCGTAGTCCGATTCCAAGACGGATTTTGACCGATCCTTCTTCTGGTACAAAATGTTACCCTGTTTACCCGTACGACAAGTGTTAAAATAACTGTACACAGAATGTATTCCATTTGTCCGCCTTTATTGTGACAAATCTTTCATTTTTACTTACAATTTTTGAGAGCTTTATAGGTTTATTTCTACAATTTGAAACATAAAGGGATGTTTGTTTGTTTTTGAATTTCATGCAAAGCCACACGCTAGCCGTTTCTAATTTAGCAGAGTAATACTAGAGGGCAGCTAGTCATTACCACCCACCGCCAACTCTTGGGCGACTCTTTTACCAACGAATAGTGAGACTGACCATCACATTATACACCCCCACGGCTGAAAGGGAAAAGCATGTTTGGTGCGATGGGGATTCGAATACTCGACCTTCAGATTACGAGTCGAACGTCTTAACCCACCTGGCCGTGCCAGGCCCGAAACGTTGTTCTCTGCTTTATTAGTAAAAGTGTCAGCCATTCTAAGATACATTTTTGAACGTTCTTTGTACCATCTCAAACGTGTTAATATTCATTGTATTTATTGAAGGAACTGTAACTTAAGGTGATTCATATTTATCTATATAGTACTAGCGCAGATAGCCCTCGTATAGCTTTGCGCGAATTTAAAAGACAAACTAAATATATAACACTTAAAATAATAATTTTCTCATTTTGCTAAATTATGATATAGTTGTTGTTTTTAGCGCAAAGGTACACAGTGGTTATCTTCTCTCTCTATGTTATCCCTTTAGTCTACGGATTTACAATGCTAAAATGAGGGGTTAGATTCTCCTCAGTGGACTCTGCACATAGCCCGATGTGGCTTTGCTATAAAAAAACATACACACACCCTAGTTATCCCTTTATTCTCCCCATCCACCCACCCCCGGTAGGTGAACAGCAAGTTTACAGAATTACAATGCTAAAGTACGGGGTTAGATTCTATGCAGTGTGGAGAGCGCAGATTCTCATGGTGTAGTTTTACGTAAAAACAAACAAACTATACCAAACAACATACAACGTAACATAAATTATGATATGAGCAACCTTAAGACCAAAAATGAGAATCCATTTCAGTTAACATTTTTCATTATTTAATATTATATAATCAGGGGAGGTTTGGTAGTGAAGGACCAGCCTGGATAATATTACTACTAGCGGCCCAATAATTTTTCACATGCTACATACTGGCTAAATAAGAATGCATAATGGATCAACCCACCCTGTAACTGTTAGGTGTTCTCGTAGATCCGCAGCTCATGAACATAATAAAAGAACGTGATAAAGGGATAACATTTCTCAGACTACGACGTCATCAGCAGAGTAAATATATCATATTCTAAGCCTAATATCTGTTTTCGTGAGTACATTCCAAATAAAATAAATATTTGCATCACTATTCATTTGAGACTACTTATATTAATACTAAATATAATACACTAATATTACCGATAGAAAAAAACACAACTCAGCTTCCTTTAAATTAATCAGCGAGGAAAACAAATCAAAACCAAAAACAAAACTGAGTATCATATAAAATTACTAACATTGAAACAAGTTTTCAAATCACTTATCTTATTAATTTACTGTATATCTAATTGTATTCTAACGTATTCTAAATACAGCTGGTATGGGTATTAAAACTACAATTAAAATAAGGTACAGAACAACATTGCGACCTTCTTAGGTCATCTTCAGATTAACTAAGTATATGTCGGGTATATATCTAATTGTATTTCAGTATTAAAAATTTGACTTTTGTAATGCTCTGAACTCCCTATTCTGGCAACATAAATATCAAAAAAATAGAAACTTTCGTTTTATATTATGTTAATAGTAAACTTTTTTACAAACGTGTACGTTTTATACGCTCAGAATGCCTGTAAAATTTGCTTTAATAAATGTTTTAATATCATATTCGTGTGTCCTAATAACCACGTGGCATGAGCCAAAAATGTTTCTCCATTTTAACGACATAAACACCTTTTCTTGAGCCAAAGTGGTCACAAGTGCCTGATGCCAGCTACTGAGGGAGAGTGACAGAGTGTATGGTCAGTCTGAAAGAGAGCTGCGCTAATGAACACTGATGATCATAAACGGCCACAGTGTTTGGTTATGAAATATACTTAATTTCAGGTTTTAGTTGAATAACTTATATATATATATGTAGTTTATGAAGTGTCGTGACTCAGCAGGAGGCTGCTCTGCTGCACTCCGGCAGCACTACAGCCCTGTTAAGGAACCATATTTCTCATACATTTATATACTCGAGTTAGCACAGAAAGTAGAATATTCCAGTCTGTGAATAGCTAAAATTACCAATTAAAAACGTATAAAGTATGAGGTTTGAAGTGTGTTTTTATGCAAATTACAAAATAAATATTGAAATAATATACACATCATAAAATATATCACTCTCCTCCTTACACATAACAATAGACAATATATATAATATCAATATCGCGCCATAAGTGTTTTAAATAATAATTGGCTCTTAAATTATATCTGTAATCAGTCTATTCATGCAATCGCTAAGGAAGACAATTAAGAAAAACTTACAACTTATAAAACTTCACAGACCAGTATGTAATTTTACACAAATGTGCTTTTAAATTGTTGCATACTCCAGATAATAATTATAAAGTTGTTTATTAAAAATTATAAAGCAAATCGCTTCGAAAGTTAACGGTAGAGGAACTACACTATTCAGGTCATTTAAATTTGGTTGAAATGCATGTCTTGTTTTCGATGGATTTTTTATTTTGTACCTGGAAAATGAATAGTGGAATTTTCATAATTCGATTGATTGCAAAACTAAAACATATTTGACTGATGCTTTTTTAGCGTAACACGTGTTATAATAATAAAACTTTTTTCTTATTATAATTAATTGTCGGATGCATTATATT
The DNA here is from genome assembly GCF_004210375.1 of Tachypleus tridentatus. Lineage (NCBI taxonomy): Eukaryota > Metazoa > Arthropoda > Merostomata > Xiphosura > Limulidae > Tachypleus > Tachypleus tridentatus. The sequence goes on along the minus strand of NC_134836.1, from coordinate 108,964,286 downwards.
CATGAGATACTTTTTGCCTGCAAAATATTTAGTTTCTGATTTTCTCTTACAGATCTGACCACATCTGAAAGCGACATCTGGTGGTAACGGAGATGCCTTATTAATCGTCAGTCCTTAGTTACTGCTACATTGCTGGTGATTCAGTGCTCTTGATTAACAATTGTAACTAAATTATCTTCAGACTGAAACATGACGTCAAGTTGGAGTCAGCTACTTCATTGCTAGTGATTTAGTGCCCTTTTTCAATCATTATAATTAAAGTATCTTCTGACTGAAACATGATGTCAACTTGGAGTCAGCTACTTCATTGCTAGTGATTTAGTGCCCTTTTTCAATCATTATAATTAAAGTATCTTCCGATTGAAACATGACGTCAGCATGGAGTCAGCTACTTCATTGCTAGTGATTTAGTGCCCTTTTTCAATCATTATAATTAAAGTATCTTCCGATTGAAACATGACGTCAGCATGGAGTCAGCTGGAACAATTACTTACTTGTGCAATATGTTTAGATCGGTACAGGAACCCTAAACTTCTTCCTTGTCAACATACCTTCTGTCTTGAGCCGTGTTTGGAAGGATTAATAGATTATATTCGCAGACAAGTAAAATGCCCAGAATGCCGGGCAGAGCATAGAATTCCTTATCAAGGTGTCGAAGCTTTTCCCACTAACGTGACGTTGACACGATTTTTAGACCTCCATCGAGATGTCACTGGAGAAGAACCAGAGCCCTTACCGTCTATGATGGAAAGATGCGCCGTATGTAACGACAAAGCTCACGTCAAAAAATGTGGACACTGTGACAAGAAAGTGTGTGACGAGTGCAAAGAAGCACACCTTGACATTCTTCGGCGGGAAATCCTACGTGTTAATAATCAAGTTAAAAGAAGTCTTCAGAAAGTTAGCGATACTCTCACGCAAACTCATAGCAACAGAACAAGATTGCAGGAGAACGCCGATCGTGTTAAGGAGGATATCGAAGAGATGGTACGTCGTTACAATGAAGATCTGAAACACACTGAAAAAAGGCTTAAGGAAGAAATTGATATTTACGTCCAAAAAGAGCTTCGACAAATGAGTGGTTTGAAGGACAATCTTGAAATGGAACTTACCAATTTAACTGGAAATTGTGAGCTATTGGAGAAACACATGAATGAAAATATTGACTGGACTGACAGTGAACTTTTACAATATAAAGAAGTTGTTTTCAAAATGTTAGACTTTGTTAGAAACTTCGATACGGGCATTTCAGACTTTACTCGTCGAATAACTTTTCAACCAAGGACTAATCCAGATGTACTGCATAGAGTATTGGAAGAATTTGGGGACTTAAAGATAAATGCACCTACGCCTCCAACTATTGGGGGTAATTTATCTCCCTCACCCTCTAGTTCATTGCTTCGAAGCCAAAGTGATCACTGGCTGAGCACTCACTTTCAGCGTCGGCAGGACAACCGCTCAACTTCTGACTTTAGTCAACGTGGAATAATAAGTGACTCGGAAAGGGATGGAAGGTACGGTGAAGTCGGTTTACAAAGTCGTTCTCGGCGGGAATGTAGGGATAACAGCCCGTATAGTCGCTTTGGAGACAGATCTTCACGAGAATACGAAACGCCAGATAGAGAGCGGCGACTTTTGAAACCGGAGAGTGAAACCCGAGACGCGAAGAGCTGGAGAGATTGTGATGGGACTGTCGGGACTTATCGATCGAGGTTTATGAGAGGAAGTTACGAGAATTTAAGACAGGAAAGAGAATCGAGTCAAGGAAGAAGTGTTAGATTTCACGACAATGAAGTTCAGTGCAATGAATCCGTTTTTGATACAAATGGATTAAGAGGTCCTTTAAGTGGAGTTCCGAGACTTAAGGATTCTGCCTATATAATGGAGAGACTGCATCAAAACGAGATTCGACAGAAGAAGCAGATGCAGGATGAAGAGCACCAACGTTTAGAAAATCCTGTTCCTTCCTCAAAAATTAATTGTGTTCCTTCTAGACCAGTCGCACGACAAATAAGCGAGGACGATGTTGAAAAACAGAAAAAACAAAGCCAGCTTTCGGCTACAATGGCTGAAACTAGAGATAAAATGGCCACAACAAGTACGCCTTCTGCAGCAACTACTCCCTCTGAATTTTCATCTCGACTTCTATCGACAAGAGTTGAAGAGCCTCCTGTTAGTGCATCGAATGAATCATCCGAAACACAGCAACACGACATTCTAGTTACGGAATTAACAACGTCCAGTTCTGGAGGAAGCACTGTGTCTTCTTCAACCTCCACTTCTACATTTGATGAACAAGGAAGCAGATCTTACAAACCAGTTACTTCTGGTGACGTCGAAGGGACAACATCTACAGAAGCACCTACTGGTTCAAGATTTTCTCGTGAACAAAATCCTCGAGGTTTAACCTTTAGGCAAGTAGATTCAAATGATTTGAATATAAGATATGATCAGACATCTAAAGTTCTTTCTAGAATCCCTGAAGGAGTGGATACCGAAGCGAATACACGAGTTAGAGCCAGCTGTGTTACCAAAGAACAAGAGAAATCAGAAGGCAGTTCGCCGACGTCTGACTCTCTTCGTCGTCCATACAGGCGTACCAGGAGTGATTTTAGTTATAATAGGTACTCAAATTATCCTGTCTCACGTGAAGAAAGCAGGATTTCTACACTAGATGCGCATTCTGATCACAGCAAACCTCGCAGTGCCCTAAGGACAGACAGCACTCCGGGCCCCAGCCGAAAGTTACGTCTAGACGACTTTGTGGGACAGATTCGGCCGAACTACTATCGATATCGTACATCCAGGAAAAGCAACGACACTACCAATAGCTCCCTGATGCAGAATTCCTTTAACAGTCAAGAAGACAACAGTCAAAATCCTTCTATGCGAAGTTCGTCATCTCAGTATAATAACGCTTCACCTGGCACCCGTGATACAAGTATTGGTCGTCAGTTGTAGTTAGAAAACATGTTAACCCTTAATCCATGGCAGTAATATATGTATATATTATCACTGAGGGTTAGAAACGTAAGTATAGTTGATCAAAGTTTTTCTCTTTTCCTTTTTTCAGGTCTGATTGGACGCTACAGAAGAAGACTTTACCAGTAGAAGCAGAGCGGAGATCTGGTAATTACAAAATGGAGAATTTAAACAAATCACAAAGACCGTATGGACGAACACTATCTTTGGACAAGAAGGATGGGGACCATCCTAAGTATTCATTTGTCAGACGTCAAATGGGGCAGTGTTCAGATTCTGAGAGCGACAGCGAAAGTGAAGTTAACAGCACAGAAACAGATAGTGACGACTCCAGCGTTAGTAATCTTACATCAGGTACAAGCTCATCAGTTCGAGACCTCTTACTGCGTAGCGCACAAGCTCGCCGGAAAAGTGCAAGAGCAGATTCCCCTGAAAAGGCAGAGGACGCTAGGAAGACCCTAAACCCTAAATTACCCCAAACACAGAAAGATAGATATGGAAAAAAACATATTCCCACAAGTTCGAAAGGGAAGGTGTTAATAAAAGACGACGTAAGTGACGACCAGAGCGACTCGTCTCGAGATCGTTACTTAACACGGAGTCGAAGTTCGGTTATTTTAAATCAACAGCAGAAAGATGTGGCTGATTCTCTGGCCAACTCTTCTGGTAGCAGTCGATTTCAAACAAAATCCGCCATTTCCAGCAAACCAGATAAAGCAGTATCACGCAGTAAGAGCTCACGTGATCTTGTAAAAAATGACGAAAATTCTGAGTCGCGTACCCCAACGTATCGTAGATTTATCGAAGAAAAACGCCAGACTTTGGGTGAAAACGCATTAGAAACCAACACAGACAGGGGATTAACGTCTAGATCTGAATATGTTAGAAATAAGTATGGAAAAGCGCAAGCTGAAAAACGTGATGACACCAAGGTTTCAGTAGATCAGTCATATAGTAGAAGAAGTAATGTTGAAAATAATATTAACGAAGTTCCTTCTACCTCTTGTACCCTTTATACTGATAAAGCCTCACAGATCCGCCAACCGATAATTAAAATAGGAAGTCGAGGGAGTGAGCCGTATTGTTTTAATTGGCCTAGGGATGTGGCAGTAAGTCCACAAAACCTTATTGCTGTGGCAGATAGCAGTAATCATAGGATTCAGGTAAGTGTTTGTCTTTAATTTATATCTAACTTAAACTAATTTACTAGAGGGCTTCAGCTATTGCTTGTAAGCAACCTTTTGGTTGTGAAATATTTTACGTGGCCACATAATTTTGGTTTCAGTTTATTATCAGAAATGTGTTAGTTGTTTTTTTTTTTAATTTCGCACAAAGCTACTCCAGAGCTATCTGCGCCAGCCATCCCTAATTTAGCAGTGTAAGACTAGAGAGAAGGCAGCTAGTCATCACCACCCACCGCCAACTCTTGGGCTACTCTTTTACCAACGAATAGTGGGATTGACCGTAACTTTATAACGCCCTTACGGCTGAAAGGGCGAGCATGTTTGGTGCGACCGGGATTCGACCCTCGGATTACGAGTCGAACGCCTTAACACGCTTGGCCATGCCGGGCCCAGAAATGTGTTAGACTGGACAGTGTGTTTCATTTACTGAACCCTTATGTAAAGATATCTGTTGGACTTCTAACTGACAGACATGGGGGAGGGGAGCTTTCGTGATCCAGATCCTCCCACATCAGTCAAAAGGGGGGAGCAGCAAAAGGTGTTAAAAGCATTGATTAAATGTAACCAGTTTTTTAAACATTATTCGTGAACAGGTGGTTTATATTCCCAGTTTTTCCTTGCACTTCCAATAATTTCGGTTACAATTTCACATTGTTTTAGCTTATTTTTATACAACTGTGAAGCTACCTAACTAAAGTCAGGGATTCAGTATGGATGTAATGAATCAAACACGGGCAGTTTATTTTATACAGTTTTTCTTATTAACGAATAGATACCTCAAGATTGGAAGCAAAAGTGTCTTTTCTTTTACAAAACCATTACGCCATGCATACTCAGGTTATGTATTTTTTTACATGAATTTCCTTTAATATATTTAAGCGGAAGGGGTCCGTCTTATAATCAGAATTTTCCATTTGATAAATTTGGCCTATGTATGTATCACAATACGAAAATGATTTTTTTCTCGAAAAATGCAATTGACATTTATAAAGTTTGTTAACTTTATTTTTTTATGTATTTTACGAAGGAATATAAATTATGTTGGCCGTTTTTAGCATTGTAATCTTCATGTAAGTAATTCAGACAGTGTAACAGTTACCTAAGCGATGCATACTTTTGGAACTTCGTATTGGACGAACAATGCTCAAATCACGCGTCAGATTTTGAATTTCAGATTTCTGATAGACGTTACAAGCACTTTTCTCTCTCTCTTGCAAAAGTCAAAGAGTGAAACAGTATTTGTATGTGTATTTATTTCGATGTGATGTATCGTAAATTTAATCTCTCTTTAGAAAAGTGTATTGTGTGTGTGTATGTGTTTTCTTATAGCAAAGCCACATCGGGCTGTCTGCTGAGCCCACCGAGGGAATCGAACCCCTCATTTTAGCGTTGTAAATCCGTATTTTTTTTCTCTTTATTCATTCCACCTCAAAGAGGAAATATAAACAAAAATACATGAAATAAAACACTAGTTAAATAATTAGCATGTGGAGAGAAAACATTGCAAGATACCTCCTTGTTAAAAAATTACAACAAAAGGTATAAAATGTATTAGAAAATATAAAAGGAGTAATAGTTAACGGTAAATATCTAAATCAAATTACACAAAAAACATTGATAAAACAAAGAAAACAATGGAACACTTATGATAAAAAGAAAACTTGTAGAAAAGAATACACTTCATCTTAACAAAGCACATAACAGGTATCTTTGTTACTACCATTATAGTGATACAGTCAATGAAACACTAGTTAAGTAATTAGCATATGGAAAAAAAAAAAAAAAAAAACGAAAAAACATTGCAAGATACCTTGCTAAAAAATTACAACAGGTGTAAAATGTGTTAAAAATATAAAAGAACTTTTGTTTGTTTTTGAATTTCGCACAAAGCTACTCGAGGGCTATCTGTGCTAGCCGTCCCTAATTTAGCAGTGTAAGACTAGAGGGAAGGGAGCTAAGCATCACCACCCACCGCCAACTCTTGGGCTACTCTTTTACCAACGAATAGTGAGATTGACCGTCACATTATACACCCCCACGGCTGGGAGGGCGAGCATGTTTAGAGCGACGCGGGGGCGAACCCGCAACCCTCGGATTACGAGTCGCTCGGCCATGCCAGGCCTTATAAAAGAAGTGATAATTAGCTGTAATTTTTAAATCAAAATACACCAAAAACCTTAATAGAACAATGAAAAGAATGAAACACTGTGATAAAAAAATAAAACTCAATTGTAGGAAAGAACACATTTTATCTTAACAAAGCACATAACAGGTATCCGTGTACTCCCTTTGTAACCAACCTACCGTTATAGTAATACAATGAATAAAAGACACTTAATGAGTCGTGTAACACACATCTATGATAATGTAAGTGTATATGTTTGCGTAAACGCACTTTATAGAACGAAATTAAATGAAGCTTGCGATTGCGTGCTAACTGAACAGACCTCGCAGATTGGATAACAAGCCGTGCAAAACTAGTTAATAAGCGAAAAATATTTAAACACCGACCAGGTAAGAGAGGATGAGATCCCACTAACTGGCATCTCCTCCAGATCCAGTTGGAGATAGGGCATCCATAATAAAATTCCAGTAAAGCATACACATAGAATCACAAGGGCTGGACAGAAGGACACATGAAAAACAGATGGCCAATTTCAAGCGAAAAGCAAGTTTACGAACGTGTATATCTACCAAACTGATACCCCCACTAGCAAAATTCTTGGTCAAGATCCAATAAGCAACCTTGTGAATACCACCCCGCCACACGAAATCTAATACACTTTGACGAAACCGAGCTTCAAATTGCAAATCCGTAGACTTACCGCTGTACTAGCGGGTGGCAAGAAAGGTATATTATAATATGTTAAAAGTAGTAACAAACTCTTGTTATCGAATTAGGACTTCAACACATTTTGATTTATACCGACATCTTCACGTGAATTATGAAATTAAGTGATTTGCCTTCACGTTATCATTACTAATGCTTTGTTTACGAAATTGTTCATAATTAGCAAAAGTTATTTCATCTATAACCTACTGTTTTAGTTTGCACATGTGAGAATGTGTGTGTGTGGAAAGAGGGGTCATAGAACACGTCTCTCTCTTTTTCATGTGCATACCTTTCAACTGTAGGCCTTTTTTTATATACCAACTATTTTGTTGCAACATTAATATAAATTATTTTCAAAAAGCATGATTATACTTTTATAGGCCTACGAAACACTGTAAATCACATTTCAGAGTGTTTAGATTTAAACATTTTTTGTGTTTTCGGGGAAGCACGACCCCTCATTGGTTACCTTAAAATGATTAGGCTATTGTGCAATCCTCATCCATTGATCTCTTTCAAAATTCTGTATCGTCTCTCCTTGTTTGTTATAAAACTGTTTCTCTTTTAGTCAAACTGATTACAGAATGTTTCGATGATAAACATAGAACTGGCTCGGCATGGCCAGGTGGTGGCGCTCGAATCGTAACCTGAGGGTCACGGGTTCGAATTCCAGTCACACTAAAGATGCTCGCCATTTCAGCCGTTGGGGCGTTATAATGTTACAGTCAATCCCACTATTCGTTGGTAAAAGAGTAGCCCAAGAGTTGGCGGTGGGTGGTGATGACAAGCTGCGTTCCCTCTAGTCTTACACTGCTAAATTAGGGACGGCTAGCACAGATAGCCCGCGTGTAGATTTGAGCGAAATTCAAAATAAACAAAGATAGAGCTAAGATTTAACATACTGTCAAAACGCACCTCTGGTTTATTCGTATTTCAAGAGCATAAAGCGCCTTACTTTATCATTAAACCAATTAGTTTTATCATTATAAATATAGTTTTCTTTCCATAATTACTGGGTGTGTTTTTTTTAATAGGTGTTCAATAGCACAGGAAAGTTTCTTCATCAGTTTGGAACTTACGGAGATTCTGAAGGGGAGCTCAACAGTCCTGCTGGAATAGCCATTAATCGAATTGGACAGTTCCTCGTAAGTGATCGCTATAACCACAGGATCCAAATCTTTGATCCTCACGGAAGATTCCTGCGGTCCTTTGGAACAGAAGGGAATTTAAATAGCATGTTCAACTATCCCTGGGGAATCACAACAGACAGTTTAGGTTTCATCTATGTTTGTGACAAGGAAAACCATCGCATTCAGGTAGCTATAAATAATACACTACCTTTAGTGCATTATTAACTGTCTTTGATAAGAAAAAACTGCGAGGTTTAGGTAGTCGTAAGCAATACATTGCCATTATATCACAAAGAATCCGCGAAATTTAGGTGGTTGTAAATAACACGCTGTCATTATGTGATAAATAAACTGTGAAATTTAGGTGGTCTCAAATTACACACTGTCATTATGTGATAAATAAACTGTGAAATTTAGGCGGTTGTAAATAACACGCTGTCATTATGTGATAAATAAACTGTGAAATTTAGGTGGTCTTACATAACTCACTGTCATTATGTGATGAAGAATTGGCAATTGTCGTTGAATTCCAGTATTTCTGTTATGACTGTTTTTTACTGTTTATACACCACATAACTGACCACTGCTGTTTGAATCCTAACGTTTCTGTTTTACGACGGATGTTTTATGACACACGAGCCACAGGATTGACTACAACTTGTTAGATTCCAATGTTTCTGCTTTACGACTGTTTATTTTTATTTTTTACATGCCACAGGATTGGTTACAACTTGTGAATTCTAATGTTTCTGCTTTACGATTGATTTTTATTTTTTACATGCCACAGGATTGGTTACTAGTTGAATTCCAATGTTTCTGCTTTACGATTGATTTTTTTATTTTTTTTTCATGCCACAGGATTGGTTACAACATGCTGAATTCTAATGTTTCTGCTTTACGATTGATTTTTTTATTTTTTACATGTCACAGGATTGGCTACTACTTGCTGAATTCTAATGTTTCTGCTTTAGGATTGTTTTTTAATTTTTTTCATGCTGCAGGATTGGTTATAACTTGTTGAATCCCAATGTTTCTGCTTTACGACTGTTTATTTTTAGTTTTTACAAGCCACAAGATTGACTACTACTTGTTGAATTCCAATGTTTCTGCTTTAGGATTGTTTTTTATTTCTTACATGCCACAGGATTGGTTACTACTTGCTTAATTCTAATGTTTCTGCTTTACAGCTGTTTTTTTTTCTCATTGCTTATACGCCACAGGATTTGCTACTACTATTATTGTTGTATCTCAGTGTTTTTGCCGTCATAATGGTTGCTTGCTTGGATATAATTAACATTGTTGAACCGTATTTTTACTCGATGGTTTATATTGTAAGATATTTAGTGACATGGTTGGTATATCAGGTACTGTATTTGTTTGTTTTGTTTTTTTTAGGTTTTTCAAGCAGATGGTACTTTTGTTACAAAGTTTGGAACGCTTGGTAACAATGCTAGCGAAATGGAGTGCCCTCACTACGTCACTGTTAAAGGCTCAGAACAGGTGATTGTTAGTGACTGCAATAACCACCGCATACAGATATTCGATACCAGAGGGAGATTTATTATGAACTTCGGTAACGAGGGTTCAGATTTGGGTAAGTTGCAATTCCCTCGTGGTGTCGCTTTGAACGAACAGGGCCACATTTTTGTAGCAGACAGTGGTAATAACAGAATCCAAACATTCCTGCCTGATGGCAGCTTCCTATCAGCCTTTGGGTCATGGGGAACTGGTGAAGGGGAGTTCAAGGGGATCGAAGGAATAGCAGTTATGGCTAATGACAACCTTTTGGTGTGTGATAGAGAAAATCACCGACTCCAGATTTTTTGATGTGAGTATTTTTAGGACGTTTACACATTATAAATCATCAAATTAATGTTTACAGTTTGATCATTTCTCATCTTACAATTCATATATAAGTTTTATTTTTTTACTTAAATATTAACGAATAAAATTTGCGATTACTTACAATTTAATTTTCTTTCTAGTAGTAGTGACATCAGAAAAAAACAAAGTGGTTTTAAAAAGAAAATAACTATCCATTTATCAAAAGGCTTGTGTTTTTCTCCCAGGAATTGCAGGATTGAATTAAAGTAATATTGATAATTATCAATAACATTATTTCATTTTCCCTCGCGCCCTCCAGCGGCATGTCTTCGGAAATACAATGCTAGAAACTGGGTGGTGTATTTAACAAGTAATAATAGCACATTTACAGAGAAATCGTTATTCAATAATGAGTCTAGCAAGGTTAGGGTATCGAAAAAGTGTCCTGTTGTAAAATGCCATCATCATTTATGTCATGTAGCTCCCTCTATTGGAAAACGTTAAAAACATTTTCGGAACGCGCTTAAAGGTGTGCAGTAAATTAACCATTCCTGATATCAGTGAGAGTTTCAGTAAACAAGTCCTTAAAGCTATAACAAAAAATCAGGAAATGGTTTAACACAAGTCTTAGCTTCCTCAACGAACAAAATCGATGTATGTATTTCAAAAGTATGAGTAAACACATGCTTTTGGTGGCATGGTGCCATTAAAATGTTGTTTATGGTGTACAAGTGTGATGTGTGTTCAGCTAAGTAAACTGGCAAAAACGGGACGATTTTCCTGTAATACTAAATAATATTTACGTCTCAAAAAGTTTCAATCTTACACCAGACTGTTTTAAGTCATACTTTTGCCAATGTGTGTACTTATAACAAAAAAAATTTTTTTTTTATTCGATCTTTTATCTTGAGTGGTTAAGGCACTCAACTCGTAATCTGAGGGTCGCGGGATCGAATCTCTATCACACCAAACATGCTAGCCGTCCTTAATTTAACAGTGTAAGACTAGAGGGAAAGCAGCTAGTCATCACCACCCACCGCCAACTCTTGGGCTACTCTTTTACCAACGAATAGTGGGATTGGCCGTTACTTATAACGCTCACACGGCTGAAAGGGCAAGCATGTTTGATATGATGAAGATTCGAACCCGCGACCCTCAGACTACGAGTCGAGTGCATTAACGACCTAGCCATGCTGCGCCTGCAGTCATGTTATTGGGATGTTCGATTTTAGAAGAAAGAACAGTATTTTGTTCACAGGGATAAAAACACCAGGGATTTCAGATTTTCAGAGAGGCAAATGATCTGACCAGTCCCTCCTTCAAACTACAGCAGCAAAACATACTTCTTGTACGATTTTCTGTTTTAAAATGTTTAATTTTTTTCTATTTTCAATTTGTTAAGAAACTTTTAAGAACATTCATTCCAAAGTAATAAAAAAAAAAGATCCCCCACACACAATGTCACTCTCTCGGGAACTTAATGGTGCATGCCAGATTTAGTGACAATTTGGTCAATATTTCATCAGTTATGAGTGGACACGTACACACAGACATTTGTCAAATAATGGTTCAGATAAAGAAATTATTCGCAAAGTTAAACTCTGAAATATAACCAATTTCGAAAAACTAACTTTAACCATTTTTACCCCCTAAATTTTAACCAGGAAAACGACTCTCTAGAATTACTTCAAATAAGCATATCTCATAACCCTTAACTACGAAATTTCGAATATCATTCCGGATGTGATCATTATGGTCACAAATATGTCACATATTTACCCACTAAATGAATTAAGGATAACATTATATTCTCACACGACAACGTTTCCTTTCTAGTAACATGCTTTACGCAAATATTAAATAGATATTCATTTGAAATGGCTTTCTTCAAACACTTGTCCACTAAAAGTCTCGTAAACTTGCAAACCATGTTTTGCTTTCAGAAATGTCAACTATAAAGACATAATACTTTCGTTATATTTGTTTGTTTGTTTTTCAATTTCGCGCAAAGCTGCACGAGGGCTATCTGCTCTAGCCGTTCCTAATTTAGCAGAGTAAGGCTAGAGGGAATGCAACTAGTCATCACCACCCAACGCCAACTCTTGGGCTACTCTTTTACCAAAGAATAGTGGGATTGACCATCACATTACAATGCACCCACGTCTGGAAAGGCATGCATCTGACAAGGACTCAAACTCGCGACCTTCAAATTACGAGTCGAGCGCCCTAAGCACCCTACTGCTAATGAAAATAACATTAATGAAATAATGGAGGATAGGTTCATTAGAATACTTTATTAATTAAGTTATATATATTTATATATTTCTGTGTACAGAAGAATACATTCGCTGTCTGGTGTCTAGTGAGCTCGGCTCGTAATCTGCAAGTCGAGGGATCAAAACCTGTCACCAAACACATTTGTACTTTCAGTCACGAGGGCATTGTAGCATGATGATCAATCATACTATTCGTTAAGAGTAGCCCAAGATTTGGCGGTGTATGGTGTTGACTGTCTTCCCTCTAGTCTATCGTATCTAAATTAGAGTCAGCTTGCGTTTTGTTTTTGAGTTCCTTTTCACGAAATCCAACAAAGAAACAACACTAGAATACTCACTATCTTAAACTGTTCAATTTCCATCACAGTAATTACCAGAATACTCTATCTTTGGATAAATTATCAAAATAATGTTCACTTTTCTTTCCTTACAGGACAAGCAGCTGGAGAGAAACGTCCTGCTGGTTTACCACAATAATAATTTATTCACTCCACCAGATGGTGTGTTGTGTTCGTTAGTTTTTTCGTAACCTACCTATTTCTTCTGCTCACTGACGCTGGACAGGAACACGTCAGACCTTTCTTAATTAAGCCTTGTTTATATTGTGAACAAAATAAGAAGTATTTTTATTATCAGCAAATTTGTTAACGATCTTGTATAATCTTTATAATTTTCTAAATGCGTTTTATAAAAAAAATGTTTTATAATCAATGCTTTCAAAATAACCAATTAAGTGTCGCAGCAGGAGACACGTGAACGCGTACGCCCACTCACATTGAAAACGTAGTGCAGTCCATTGAGTAACATAGCAAAATGACACTGCTAGATATTTCGACAGTGAAGAATAATTTCACTTATTAAAACGTTAGATTATAACAAAACACGTTTATAAACACAGTTTTCTGAACTTTAAATGTCATAATCTGATTACCAAGTACTTATCGGCATTGAATGCTCTTTAATTTCTTTACTTTAAGCGCAATTTCAATTTAGAAGTCGACTTTTGTGAGACTGATGTCCATGTTTAAAATTATACATGAAACAAATCCAGACATTCAGGTAAAGAAATAATTTTATTATTGGTTTGGAGTATTTTTTCCCCCAAGTAATTTTACCTGCAGTGCTATGTTTTTGGAAATACATTAGTCCTAGATACCAAGGTGGTTTGTGTAAACATAGAGTTTAGAACTTTGAATATTTGTGTATTACAAAAACAAACATTACAACAGTATTTTCTTTTGTCAACATTCATACTCGCGCTAATATTACTACCTCAGACTTAGAGCCACAAGTTTTTATCCATCTTCAATACATCTAACCACAAAATTTTAAGCATTTTTCAAATTATTACTTGAATGATGACGCAAAGTAATTTCTAGAAAAATTATAAGTGCTACGAAAGTGGCTAAAAAGACACTTCGCACTATTGTTGTATCTATAGGAAAATTTGTTAATAGCAAGAAGTTGCCCCTCACTGGTATGTCTGGGGTCTTGCAACGTTAGAAACCGGGTTTCGATACCCGTAGTGGGCACAGCTTTGTGCTGAACTTCAAACAAACGAGTAAAAATGAAACAAAACATATGTATGGTAAGTCTTTATACAAGCAGTGAAAATTTTTGGTATTCCGCTGTGTAACCAGTAACGTATTATCTGAAATGTCACTTTGTAACCAGTATTGAAATCTTTGGAATTCTACTATGCAACCATTATTAAAGTATTTGGAACCCCTGCGATAATAGTGAAACCGAAATGAAGCCTTTTCATATCAATGCATTGTTCACCAACTTTAAAAATCACAAACTCTTTCTCTCGAAGAACTGGTGAATAGGTAAAGTACTTCGTTTACCTATTTCAACCTAAAGTGTCAATCTCATTAACTGTCATCGTGTGAAGTGTCAAAACTGTACTGATAAGAGAAACAAACTTTGAGCACTTTCTATGAAAGCGTGCTACGTTTAAAATATTTAGAAATTAAAGTTGTGATAAAAATATAAAGATTAATTTATTTTGCGTTTTCGAAATAATATTGAATTATCCCAAACCTTAGGTCAACTGCCACACTTCAATAGTTTTTCGATCTAAATTACCTAACTAGATACGTGTACCACCAAGCCAACCTCCTTGGTCTAATTACACGTAAACCCTGGACAACTTTCACATACATGTTCATGAACAATCCTTCATTTCTACACCAGATTTATTTAACACCAAGCCAACTTTCTCACTTCAAACACCTAGACTCTAAAACTAACTTCCATTACTACATACGCATAAAATGTAATGAATTAATAATTAAGTGCAGTGTCCTTCGTTTTTATTATGTATTGCGTACATAAAATATCTACATGATTTCTTAATCTCCATATGACATCGAAGCATGTACACTTATCTACTCTGACTATATTTCTCGTATGAAACTCTCAGTTCTTCTTGTCCATGGCTTTGTCTGTTCTTTTCTTTCAATCTTAGCATGTTTAATGTAGGTTCAAGATAAAAATGTGCAAACGAAGCTCACATTTTTTTCTTTTTTACCTACGTATTGTGTTGTTACAGAAGTGTGATGATTTACCGACGTTGTAGTATACAATGTTTCAATAAATTGTAATTCAAGTTTTACCGAATTTCTTCTTTATATAAAGAAAATCGTTACATCAGATAACCAATAATGGTCAAATATAGCATAAGATATCCTTTGAAAATAATGAAAAACAGCAACTAGTTATAGAACGGGTAAAACATTGTTTTAAAGCGAGGAAAAATATGATTTTAATATAAAACCACTAGAATAAAGAAAGGTTTTGTCCTAATACGACGGAAACATAAATTTCAGAATAATAAAAAATAACTCGTTTTAAAGAAATAAGATTTTTCTTGAAAGGTCTAAGAATTTAATCCATGTATATAAAGAAGAAAAAAAAATGTGTGTCTGTCTGTTTTTGCGTTATGTAACTATTCTTGGTCATGGGACCAATCTCAACCAAACTTTGTGAAATAATAGTTTTGAAAAAGGGGTATGTTAATGGGGATTATGAACTCATTCTGTCCCTTCCCCCCATTATTGTTGTTATTGAGCACTTATTATCTCTGACGTAAGTTAACTACATTCACAGATGGCGCCACGTCTCTACAACAAAAACTGTATAACATTTGCTATAACACCACATACAACGTTGGGGGTGGGGCACATAAACGTCTTATTTATCTTGTAGTGTAAGCTAGCACTCTCTATGGAGGAACGCAATGAAAAGATACTATTGCAATAATACACAAACTCAACTGAAGTTTCTACTGCAACAGCCACTATAAGGTTCATGTAAAGAGCCGTTTAATGAGTTATATCCACTTCCTATTTTGACCCGTGACCTTTCAACTTCGAGTCGCAAGACACTTCTGTGTCTAATGGGTTTCAGTTAATTACTCACGTGAAACACTGTGGAAGGACATCACGAGAGTGGCGTTGAAGATGGATAAAGGAAAGCACCCCTTGTCGCTACCTCTTGCTACAATGTCATCTGACCATCGCACAGTGTGTAGCATGTTTATATATATTATGTAATATACGTATATTGGGTTATTAAATCCTATGGACAGCTTTTGGTGAGGTACTAATGAATACTGCAAAAATATGTTGTTTTTTTTCCTTTTAAGCAGTTATAATTAACAAGAAACTGCTGGATTTTGAGCCTGTGAATCAAACAAAAAAGCTTAAATCGAAGGAAAATTGTATTTTAAAACAATAAAAGACTTAAGGATTTAGTAATAAAATTACTTACACATTTTTTTAGTTCATAACCCGAACGAAGGACAAGTGACTCAACTTGTCTATAAAATAAAGTACTCATTCTAAACCAGGGGTTCCCAACCGGTGGGTCGCGACCCCCCATGGGGTCGCGAAGCCTTGGCAGGGGAGTCGCGTAGCCTTGTTAGAAGTAGCTTGGGATAACATTAATTTTATTTCATCAATTACATTTTCATGCTCTTACATTTTTTTTTGTTTCGGTGCAAAGCAAAACGTGTGCTACGTTAGTTCAATGCCATTAGGTGATATTATGGGTGTATGTGTGCGTGCCTGTGTGAATGTGTATGTGTCTGCAACTGTATGTATGTGTGTACTAGTGAGTAGCGAGTATGTGAGTGCACGCGCATGTACGTATGCTTGTGTGTCTGTTTAGCTGTGATTAAGTGTGTGTGTGCTCGCTGTCGACACGTGAGTCACATGTCCGTTGCTGATTGGTGGATGACGAATCGCGCGACTGGCCACGCTCCCTTCCCTCCCAATACTTACCCCATCATTACTCTACCTGCACCCCCCACAAGTAGTCAGTGTAAGATCTACAGTTGCCAAAGCGTTCATTATTCAACATTTTTATTTTATTTTAACAAGGAGATAAGTAAGCAGTAGAGGTGAGTTGTGTCCATGGCTAAACGGCGCAAATACTCAGAATGCTACCTCAACATTGGCTTCGCCACTGTGCTCGCCAACGACAGCATCGAGAAACCACAGTGTGTTTTGTGCCATGCTGTCCTGAGTGCAGAGTCAATGAAACCATCAAAACTCAAGCGTCATCTCGAGACGAAACATCCAGAACACGCAAAGAAGGCTTTGGATTTCTTCAAACGGCATGAACAGTGTCTTAAAAGCCAAAGAATCGATAGAAGTGGGTCGTTTCAGCAGCAGAGTGCAGCCGTAGTGGAAGCTTCATATGAGATTGCATTCGAAATTGCTAAACAAAAAAAGCCTCAAACGATTGGAGAAAAACTTCTTAAACCCTGCATGATGAAAGCAGTAAATCTTATTCTTGGAGAAGCCAGTGCAAAGAAGATGCAGCAAGTATCCCTGTCAAATAATACTATACAGAGGCGCATTTCTAAAATGTCTATGTATGTGAAGGAACAGGTTTTGACTGAAATCAAGGGTTCCCCTTTGTTCTCCTTTCAGCTCGACGAGTCAACAGATGTAAGTTCATGTTCTCAGTTGCTTGTCTTCGTGATATACATTAATTCAGGTGACATCAAAGACGAATTCTTATTCTGTAGTGCACTTGAAACCACAACAAAAGCTGATGATGTCATGGAAAAAGTTTCAACTTTTTTTCAAGACGAAGATCTTCAATGGGAAAACGTGTGTGGGTTTGTACGGATGGGGCACCGGCTATGCTGGGATCGAAATCAGGATTCCAGTCGAGAGTGAAGAAGCTAGCACCTCAAGCAAAGGGCATCCACTGCATGACTCACCGATATGCTCTCGCCAGTAAGACTCTCCCTGCCTCTCTGCAAGAAGTGCTTGAATCTGTAATCAAAATTGTAAATTATGTGAAGACTCAAGCACTCAACACTCGCCTATTCAAAGAACTATGCAAAGACATGAATGCTGACCACGAAGTCCTTCTCTTCTACACAGCAGTACGTTGGTTGTCGAAAGGAAACGTTATTAATCGTGTCTTTGAAATGAAAGATGAAATAAAGCTATTCCTGGAGACTCAAGAAAGGAAAGATCTTGTAGCTCACTTCGGAGATGAAGCATGGAATAAAAGGGTTGCGTACCTAGCCGACATTTTTGACCAGCTGAACAAGCTCAATTTGAAGCTTCAAGGAAGGGAAACACATGTTCTCCTTTTTCAAGATAGTCTTCGAGTTTTGTTTCCAAACTGCAGAACTGGCGTCGGAAAACCAATCTTGGAAACATCGCTATGTTTGAAAAACTTTGTGGAGTGACGGATGAGTCTCAGATCCAACTTGATCAGTTACTCAAGGATGAGATTACCGAACATCTTTAGTCTCTAGAAAAGGAAGTCGAGCGTTACTTCCCTGAGCTATCACAGGAACAGGAGGCCCTGGTAAGGAACCTATTTTGTACTGAACTTGATGTATCCAGCATCCCAGATGATATCCAAGATGAATTTCTGGATCAAAGGAACGACTCTTCAGCTCGTGATCTCTTCAAGGTGAAATCCGTGACTCAATTCTGGTGCGCTATGTATCAGTCATACTCCAGAGTCAGCATGATAGCTTTACGTGTCCTTGTTACATTTGCTTCTACCTACTTGTGTGAGGCAGGATTTTCCACTCTTGTCAATATAAAAACAAAGAATAGGAACAGATTGGATGTTGGAGATGACATGAGACTGGCTCTAACAAACGCTCGGCCACGAATTTCAAAGCTTGCTGTTGAAATGCAACATCAGACATCTCACTAGCTGGGTTGGATAGCTGTTCAAACCTTTGTTAATATTATTTTAAGAAATATATGTTCTTTTTATGAATTCAGGTTGGACCAATGTGATTTAATTTGCTAATAAATAATTACAGAATTTTAAAATATATTTTTTAGATGTTTCTTTCCCTCTCCTTCACAGAAAATAAAAGAAAAATTAAGCTGCTAATAGTAAGCCCTAAGTAGGGGGTCACATGGGTTTCAAACTTTTAGGTAAGGGGTCGCGAGTGCCAAAAGGTTGGGAACCCCTGTTCTAAACGAATGACAAATCTACTCAAAACCTGTACCTCTGACCTTTTATTTAATCAAGAATCTTGTCCTAGAGCGGGTTATGAACTAAAAAAATGTGTAAGTAATTTTATTACTAAATCCTTAAGATTTTTATTGTTGTAAAATAAAATTTTCCTTCGACTTAAGCTTTTGTGTTTGATTCACGGGCTCAAAATCCAACAGTTTCTTGTTAATTATAACTGCTTAAAAGGAAATAAACACATGAAAGTTAATACTAAAACTCAAACATAGCTCAATTATATTGATAAAAAGATAAATATGTAAGATGAATTGAAAATTATTATTCTATCTCACTTAAGATTGAGATTTTAGTTGAAGTTTGATTATACAGGATGTTCGGAAAGTCACTGTGCTGTTTTGTAATCATATACATATGTAAGTGCACAGTGACTTTTCGAACACCCTGTACTTTCACTGTGTTAATTTGTATTTGCAATTATTGCAAAGAAATACTGTTAATTAAAGTTCCTTTGTGTTTCGTTGTACGCTAACTGACGTAACGTTCAACCAAACTCTTGTGGCTCATTTCTTTGAGTTAAGCGAGACAAAATCGCTAGGACTGTACAAATCAGAGCTTGAGTTGATATAGAAAGCGTACATATTAGTAAGAAACGTTGCATTCACTGTTCTTTTGTTGACAAAAACAACAACCGTCGTTTGATTGAAAAGGAATAAATTCATTAAATACGGTAATTTAATAATCCTTTGATTAGCTTGTAACCCACGAAGAAGACTGTTTCTTTAAGGCAAATAATTAATTTATTTCATAACTTTACTAAACACTGAATTTCTAAGAATTATAATTTTACAAAAAAGTAGTGGATTAGTAATGACTCAACTTTCTTCTTACACAGTGGCGATCTTCTCAACTACTGGGTGTTCGGAAAGTCACTATGCACTTATATACAGACAAAACTGCACAGTGACTTTCCGAACACCCTGTATTAAACAATCAACATACACTGACAGACCACGTCACTCGATTGTTTAGCACATTGCCAAATATACTATCTTATTATACTCAGTAAAACTCCGTGAGTTATTATCCTTCAGTTGTGCTAAGATTTTCTATTCTAATAACAAAATATTAGGTAATATTACGTTGTCGCTGAAAATCGACGTCAACGAGGCTCTCGGCAAGGTTATCTCTCACATGAGTTTCACAAAAAGCCACTTCAAAAACCTTTCGGGCCGGGCATGGCCAGGTTGGTTAAGGTATTCGACTCGTAATCTGAGGGTCGCGGGTACGAATCCACGTTGCACCAAAAATGCTCGCTCTTTCAGCCGTGGGGGGCGTTATAATGTGACGTTCAATCCCACTATTCGTTGGTAAAAGAGTAGTCCAAGAGTTGGCATTGGGTTGTGATGACTAGTTGCCTTCCCTCTAGTCTCACACTGCTAAATTAGGGACGGCAAGCACAGATAGCTCTTGTGTAACTTTGCACAAAAATTCAAAACAAACCTTACTGAAATATTGGTAATTGAGAAGCCTAGTATCCAAAACTTTAAATATCGTTTTATGTGGTTCTTGAACACAGCTTGTTTTAAACGTAAATAAAATTACGACTTATATCTGCAGAATAATATAACTTTATTAAATCTATTTCACAATCAAAGCGTCGTCAGGAACTCTACATATCCATTTATATTCATTAATCCAGCTATCACCAGATATATTTACGATTATAGAAATGCCCTAATAAACTCCAGTTTGCGTTAAAAAAAGTTAAAAATAATAGATTGGTTGATTGTTTTTAAGTGCAAGGTTACACAACAAGCTACTGGTGATGTGCCCACCCCTAAGAAACCCGACATTTAGCGTTATAAGCCTTCGAACTTACCACTACGTCACTAGGAAGAAGGGCCCATTCAAAACAAACTAAGCGTTTTAGATTATTTATGGAAGTGGCTACTTTCATATTTTAAAATAATTACTCATTTTAAATATTCCATAGACTTTACTCAAATACGTCGAAATACATAGTTACATAACCGGCACAGAGGCATATCTGCGGACTCGCACTGTTAGAAACCGGGTTTCGCTACCCGTGATGTGCAGAGCACAGATAACCCATCGTGTATCTCTGTGCTTAATACTAAATAAACGAACAAAAATATATCTGATTTTTTTCCATTCAAGTCACTAACTCCGATATCGTTTCTCGTGCAGCATCTGGCCGTGTGGAAGCTGGTAAAAAAATAGAACTCATTTAAATGTATCTGTCCATAAACACGTGAGAATATCTATTAAAAATGGTTGAATACACTACGTTCTTGTATCCACACTCACCGATAAATCAGAGAACTTATAATATTAAAAATCATGAGGGCCCGGCATGGCCAAGCGTGTTAAGGCGTGCGACTCGTAATCTGAGGGTCGCGGATTCGCATCCCGGTCGCGCCAAACATACTCGCCCTTTCAGCCGTGGGGGCGTTATAATGTTACGGTCAATCCCACTATTCGTTGGTAAAAGAGTAGCCCAAGAGTTGGCGGTGGGTGGTGATGAGTAGCTGCCTTCCCTCTAGTCTTACACTGATAAATTAGGGACGGCTAGCACAGATAGCCCTCGAGTAGCTTTGTGCAAAATTCAAAAAACAAACAAACAAAAATCATGTATTTGATTCTGGCGTTGGACAGAACATAAACTCATTGTGCTTAATAACAAATTAAAAAGGCTATTTACACATACCATTAATTTTTATTAATGCATATTTTCACCTGATTTGTTCTAGTTATAAGCCGATAAGACATAAAAAATCTTAACGAATGAAGATCCTGTCTTAAACAATAACTAAAATTCCAACTAAATGTGAGTTAATGTTTTATCTAATGGCGTTAAATATATTTGGAACACTTGTAGCCATATATGTTTTAGATAGTTTTTTTTATAGTTTTGATTTTACTGAAGTTTATTTTCTTATTGATAAAAAGTGTCGGCCGACTTCAGGCTTATGGTCTGTTGTTATAAACTTCGCGCAAAGCAACACGAGGGATATCTGCGCTAGCCTTCCATAAATTAGCAGTAAAAGACTAGAGGGTAGGTAGATAACTATCACTACGTCTTGGGCAACTCTTTTACCAACAACTAGTGGGATTGGCCATGACATCCCATAATTTTCACACGGCTGAAAGGTCGAGCATTTTTGGTGGGACAAGTATTCGAACCTGCGTCCCGTACATTGCGGGTCGAACACCCTAACCGCCTGGTAATGCCGGGTCCTAGACTTGCAATTCAAAAGTCCTGAATTCTATTCTACACAGTGGAAAAGCACAGATAGCCCATTATATGGCCTTGCACTAAAACAACGCGATTCCAAATATACACAGATTTGGTTTGGTTATTGTTAAACACAAAACCTCACAATTGGCCACCACAAGCAACAGACACCGGTTTTTGGTGTTGTGAATCCACAGAATTACCGCAATATATACAGAGATGTTTCATAAAACAAAACAAAAAACATTGTCATAACTGTAAACTTTGTTCGATTTTGTATTCTAAACAAGGTTAGTATCGGTACTAAAACTTTAATTAAAATAAAGTGAAAAACAACATTAACCT
This sequence comes from Tachypleus tridentatus, assembly GCF_004210375.1. Classification (NCBI taxonomy): domain Eukaryota; kingdom Metazoa; phylum Arthropoda; class Merostomata; order Xiphosura; family Limulidae; genus Tachypleus; species Tachypleus tridentatus. Next base: position 108,941,988 of record NC_134836.1, on the reverse strand, counting down.
GAAGATAATCTAAGGTGGTCGAAACGTTATTTTGTACTTTATTTTAATTAAAGTTTTAATACACGTACTGGGCCGGCATAGCCAGATGGTTAAGGCACTTGACTCGTAATTTGAATGACCCGAGTTCAAATCACCATCACCCTAAACATGCTCGCCCTTTCAGCCATGGGAGTGTTATAATGTTATGTTCAATCCCACTATTCGTTAGCAAAACAAGGAGCCCAAAAGTTGGCGGTGGGCGTGATGACTAGCTGCCTTCCCTCTAGTCTTATACTACTAAATTTGCGCGAAATTCAAACTAAGTTTTTAATAGTTACTAATGTCATTGAACTTCATCTTGTGGTGAGGTGTACACTTCTCAAATATTCAACCTCTTATCTGTACATGCAATAGAAACTGACTGACGTAGATGATAACCCTATGTAACAAAATCTTTACTTTTTCTTGTTCTGGGGCAGAAAGTGTTATTTCCCAATTGCTTATGCTCATAGTAAATGGAAAAGGCCTATTTATTCTCTTCAAACTTTGCTCTTGTGACCTGGGTAATGAAATTTTCAAATTTACCCATTTTCCAGAACTTTCTAGAATGTTGTAGAACGTGCAATAATTTTCTAGAATGTTGTAGAACTTACGAGAATTTTCAAGAACCTTTTAAAATCTTCTAGAATTTTCCATATCAATATATATAAAGGGGCTCACCATTTACCACTTCAGTTTAGTTCTAGCTGCCTGAGTGAACACATAGACCCATCAGATTTTATCAGAGATGACGTCAAGAAGCTGCAAGTATTCTCCATACCCATTCTACTATGTATGTGGCCAAGTTATCAAGACAAGAGCAAAAAAGTACTCTGTGACAGCATCTGCTAAAATATGTGAAGCCTAAAAGGCATATTTCAGCATGTCTGTCGGGGATAAAGATATACCCTAGGCACTTCATTTTACCTGGGAGCACTGCAAAAAACTCTAGAAGGTAAGACGGTCAATTTTTACTTGCTTGAATAGTAAGATTTTATATTATACAAATTTTAGACCTTTTAAAGATTAGATATATTTTATTTATTTTTTAAATTTCCAATAGTATAGAAAAATATCACATATAAAATATTTTGCATGAACCTCTTACACATTAGTTGTGGATGAAATAAATTTATTCTTCATAATAACAATTTTATTTTGTTCTTTTGCAAGATGATACAGAGGGGAAAAGAGAGCCATGAAGTTCGCTATTCCAAGAATTTGGCGTGAGCCCACTGACTACTCAAGCAATTTCTGCTTCTGCATGGTGAACCCTTTCAAACGTCGGGCTGGCAAGAACGTATCTGCTATCATGTGTCCGGACCTTCCATCATCCATCGCCCCAGTGCCACACTGCCTTAAGCTCCCTGTACCCACTCCGCCAGAGACAAATCAGCCATCCTCAGAAGAGAGCAGCAAACCAGAAGAGGTGGTAAACGTTGAAGATCCAGATTACAATTTCAGAGGTGCAGCTGGGGAGAGAAACCCATACTATCCCATCCAAAGAGACCTCAATGACTTGATCAGACATCTCGGTCTAACAAAGTCAATGCCGAACTTTTGACATCTAGGCTCAAGGAGTGGGATTTCTGATATGAAAGTGTGCAAGTCGCAAGTCAGAGGAAGCGTCACCAACATTTTTCAAGCTTCTTTACTCATCAAGATGAGATCTTCTTCTGCCACAATGTATCCAGTCTGTGCGAAGCAATTGGAATTGCCTGTAACCCGAACGAGTGGCGCATCTTCATCGATAGCTCATCCAGAAGCCCCAAAACTATGCTGCTTCACAACGGGAATATAATTATCCGTCTTTCCCTGGCTCATTCGGTGCACCTCAAAGTGGAATACAACGGCGTTAAGACCTTGCTAGAAGCCTTGAAGTATGATGAGTATGGCTGGGAGGTTATCGGAGGCTTCAAAATGGTGGCATTCCTGATGGGTCTCCAAGGAGACTTTACCAAGTTTCCCTGTTATCTTTGCCTTTGGGACAGCAGGGACACAGCAGCGCACTGCAACAAGAAGCACTGACCAGAACGGACCGAGTTCTCTGTGAGGAGGCAAAATGTCAAGTGTGAGTCACTAGTGGACTTCCAAAAGGTGTTGTTCTCACCATTGCACATAAATTTGGGTCTTATGAAACAATTTGTCGCAGCTCTTGATAAAGAGTCTGCAGTCTTCAAGTACCTTCGAGACTTCTTCTCTAAGCTGTTTGAGGCAAAGGTCAAAGCCGGTGTCTTCGTTGGATCATAAATAAAGAAGATCCTGGGGTGCACAGAATTTCCCAAGCAGCTAAGTGGGAAGGATAAAAAGCTCGGAACAGCTTTGTCGCAGTGGTTCGGGGCTTCTTGGGCAATCACAAGGCCGACAATTATGTGGAACTGGTTGAGGTTCTGATGAAAAACTACGGCAAAATGGGCTGCAGGATGTCCCTGAAAGTCTATATCCTTGACGCTCATCTTGATAAATCCAAGGAGAACATGGGAGCATACTCAGAAGAGCAAGGCGAGCGCTTCCACTAAGATATACTGGACTTTGAACGCCGCTACCAATGTTTTTGGATAACAAAAGCATGATGGTAGACTATATTTAGGGCTGATACGTGAAAGTGATTTACATTACACTCGCAAATCTCGAAAAACTACTCACTTCTAAACATTTTTGTACAAATAAAGTATAAATATATGTAAATTGCGATTCATATGTTGTTTTATTCAGACCTTATGTAAATGAAAATGTGCAAATTTGCCCGTTTTTATATAGAAAATAGGTTAATTTCTAAATTTCATTATTCAGGTCAAAAAAGCAAAGTCTGAAGAGAATAATGGCCATTTTCTATACTTCTAAAACGTAAGCAAATAAGAAATAACACATACTATTCAGGAACAAAATGTGTGTTACGTAGTGTAATTCGTGCAGAGAGAAATAGCAAAGAATTTATTTATTTCTCAAACAATTTTGTTTGTTTGTTTTTGAATTTCGCACAAAGCTACTCGAGGGATATCTGTGCTAGCCGTCCCTAATTTAGCAGTGTAAGACTAGAGGGAAGGCAGCTAGTCATCACCATCCACCGCCAACTCTTGGGCTACTCTTTTACCAACGAAAAGTGGGATTGATCATAACATTATAACGCCCCCACGGCTGAAAGGGCGAGCATGTTTGGCGCGACGAGGATGCGAACCCGCGACCCTCAGATTACGAGTAGTACGCCTTAACACGCTTGGCCATGCCGGGCCTTCTCAAACAAACAAAGATTTATTTGCACAATTTTACAACGTCGTTAATCCAAAATAATGTAAAATATTTTAACCAACATTCAAGTTTTGTAATTTCATTTGTAACTAACGCCGATTATGTTTTAAGTTTTTACAAGTTTTGCATGTGAACTCCACAAAAACTTGACAATCTAAGTTGCGTATTTGTTTAAAATAAGTAATATTATAATTTAATTTAAAGGATACATTTTAATACACAGTGCCTAGTTATAGAAATCAATATAAATTAAAAGTTTAACCGAAATGTTCTATTACTTCTTAATTATTTCAGCTAGTAAAAAAATGAACATGTTATTGTCGTCTGTAACAGCGAAACTACCTTCACATTAACAAGTTATTGTTGCAAATCGTGTTCTTGGTTCCATGTAACACAGTAATGAGGATTATTAGCTTTAGTTGAAAGTGAATTCGTTCATTCAAGCTGCAGGCTTTGGCCTTCAAAACTTACAGATGATGTATCTGTCGGAATCAATACTGTTGTTATTAAAATGTGTTCTGTTATTTATTTCTGAACAGTTGTATTTAATGGCTATACTATTACATGTTAGTTATCTATCATGTACTGGTTTAGTTACTAATTCTAAAGTTAAATAAAACTGTTCACAAATAAACGCACTATTACTTCTCAATTCTTTCAGCTAGTAAAATACTTAACATGTTAATGTGGCTATAAGAACGAAGCCTTCCATTCATTACCTAGCGATACTAACCTAAAACTTGGAGTGAAAAGAAAATAACAACAATTTCATTGCTTGTTCAGAGAGCAGTTATAAAAAGTAATAAAATTAGTTCACACCAAAACAACTTAAAGTATCAAGTCCACTCGTTCATTATTGAGAATGAGTTACAAATAAATAGAGAGCGTATCATAAGTAAAAAGCACCTTTCAATTTCAACGTCAGTTTCATTTTGTTTAGTTAGTTTTGTTTTGAATTTCGCGCCAAGCTACACGAAGGCTATGTGCGCTAGTCATCCCTAATTTAGCAGTGTAAGACTAGACGGAAGACAGCTAATCATCACCACCCACCGCCAACTCTTGAGCTACTCTTTTACCAACGAATAGTGGGATTGACCGTAACATAAAACATCCCAAAGGCTGAAAGGGTGATCATTCGTGGTGTGACGGCGATTCGTACCCGCGACCCTCGAATTACGAGTCGAGTGCCTTAAACACCTGACAATGCCAGGCCTATTTTGTTTAGGATTAAGCACAATGCTACACAACGGGCTATCTGTGCTCTGTCCACCACGGGTATCAAAACTCGGTTTCTAGCGGTGTGAGTCCTCAGTTATGTCGCTGTGCCACTGGGGGGCTTGTCTTTCAAATAAATCAACGTTATGAAAACAAAAACTTATTACTTACACAAAAATAATGGTTTACGAGGAACTTAAACACACCTACCTCTTTATATCTAAGTTAGTTTGTTCATGTTGTTTGTTATTGAGCACAAAGCTACACAAAAGGCTATCTGTGCTCTGCCCACGACGGGTACCCAAACTCGGTTTCTAGTAGTGTAAGTCCTCAAGAGTGCCACTGCGGGCTCGCTTTGTTGAATTTAACCATTTGCAGCCAAAATGCTTTCGTGATTTATTCGTTTTTTAAGAATAATTTTGTACGGAATAAATAAAACTGACTTCTATTAACTTTAATGTTAAAATGTAAATCTTCAGTATAAAATTTGTCGAAACACTTTTTTGTTTCTTTTTATTTTGCTGTCGGAGTTTTTTTTATATTAACTTTAAACCATTTTTGTCCTCCTCAACGTTCTACTCCTGGGCGATTAGGGGTTAACATTAATTCTACATTATAACTAATTTATGTTTATATCATTCCAGACCTCGCCTAGGCCAGGCATGGCAAGGTGGGTTAAGGCGTTCGACTCATCATCTGAGGGTTGCGGATTTGAATCCCCGTCGCACCAAACATAATCATCCTTTCAGCCGTGGAGGCGTTATAATGTGACGGTCAATCCCACTATTCATTGGTAAAAGAGTAATCCAAGAGTTGGCGGTGGGTGATGATGACTAGCTGCCTCCCCTAGTCTTACACTGCTAAATTAGGGATGGCTAGCGCAGATAGCCCTCGTGTAGCTTTGCGCAAAATTAAAAAAAAAATAAACAATACCAGACCTTACCGATGCATCCTTTTTTTTTAAATCCAGCAATTTTATTTATTTTTGTGTTGAGATCAGTTTTAACGCGTAGCTTTATACTAAATCAACTGAACAAATATTTTTATTACGCCTGTTTTATTCTTTCATGTAATTTCCCATGTATTACAGGCAATCTTTCTTTTGTCAACGAATAAGTTTTGGTTTTTGCCCAATTTTTATCATTTGAAATCTGTTAAACAGTTTTCGTTTTCTAAACTTTGAGATAAATTTGGTCTACTTCTTAAGCGTACCCTATGTACCTAAATTATTGCCCTATAATACACTACAGTAGAAAATTAAATTTTTCTTATTGCATATTTCTACAATGTCCAATTAAATACTTAAAGCAGTAGTAAACCAAATAGTATATATACTTTCAAAACAAGAAACGCAAAAGGGATATTTTTGTTATTTTAAAGAGAAATATATGTAATAACGTTACAAGCTCAGAGTATGTGATGTTACACGTGTTAAGGCACTGATTGTCAGACCAAAATGACAATAAAAGTTGTGCACTTTGAAAACGAAGGAAAACATCGGATTTTTCGCCAAAACGCATGCGTGTCCAATAAATTTGTTTGAGAGATCTGCATGTTCTGCAAGTGCAACATGTGCAAAATCCCTATAAAAGTGACGGGTTCTCGGTTTCCATAGCTCAGTGTTAAGCCACCGACACGCAATACAGTTACGACAAGACTGACTGAAGCACAACGCAACAACGCCATTGGTCGCTTGGAAGTAGGCGAATCTCGATCAGATGTTGCCAGAGCTGTGAGTGTCCACCCACGCACCATCACAAGGCTATGGAATCGTCACCAACAACATGGATCAACTCGTGACCGTCCACGATCTGGCAGACCTCGTGTGACCACGCCCGCACAAGATCGCTACATCCGGTTACGTCACCTTCGGGATAGGACCACCACTGCGACGTCTAATGCCTCAACCATACCAGGGCTGCGTAGGATTTCTGATTCAGACCGTATGCAACCGTCTACGAGATGCAGGAATCCGACCTCGACGTACAGTCAGAGGCGTCATCCTCACCCAGCAACATCGTCAAGCACGGCTGCAGTGGACTCAGGCACATCGGGTATGGCCTCATCGACGATGGAGGCATGTTTGGTTCAGCGATGAATCACGTTTTATGCTTCGTAGGCAGGATGGAAGGACCCATGTTTACCGTCGCCGAGGTGAACGTTTTGCAACAAACTGTGTGCAGGATGTTGACAGATTTGGTGGTGGCAGCGTCATGATGTGGGCTGCCATCGCCTACAATGCCAGAACAGACCTTTTGCACATTCGAGGGAATCTTACGGCTCAACGATACGTCGGCGAGATTCTTAGGCCCCATGTGCAACCCATCATGGTGAACGTCAACGACGTTTTTCAACATGACAACTCCCGTCCTCACACAGCCCGACTTACCACTGTCTTTTTGAGACACCACAACATCAACGTTCTTCCCTGGCCCTCCAGATCACCAGATTTAAACCCCATCGAACATCTTTGGGACGATTTGGACCGACGTCTGCGACGGCGACAACCTCAACCGCAGACTCTACCTCAGCTTGCAGCAGCTTTGCAGGCTGAGTGGACAGCCATTCCACAGGATGTGATTCGTTATCTCATCGCTTCCATGGGCAGGAGATGCCAAGCAGTTATTGATGCTCACGGGGAGCATACTCGTTATTGACGTTGAGTGACGTTAAACTTCAAATAGTGAGCGTGGACTTCGCCTTTGCAGACTTTGGATGTTTTACACATGTCATACAGAACTACCCGGATAAACTTGTTAACAATTTGTCTCATATTTTGCCTTTTGCGTTTCTTTTTTCGAAGAGTATACTCCTCAGAGAGCTGTTGCCATCTGTTGAGTAATATCAAAGCTATAAAATAAAAAGCTCCAGTAAAAATAAAAAATATACGAAAAAGTTCAATGCATATTGTTACAGAAAAAATGACACTTACAACAACTGTAAATCATTATATTATTACATGTTATTGTGTAGTCAAAATGCTGGAAGATAATGAAGATACATTTTGTAAGTGCAAAGGTATTTTTTTTAATCAATTGACAGAATTTCACGCTAATGTCAGTACAAAAAGGTATATATTAGGTGTAATTTTTATTATAAAATTGCTTAGGATAATGAACCAAGTTGATGTAAACACCGTTTAAAAGTTTGGAGTAATTAGGTTTTTCTTTTAATGTGAACATTATGATAAACAAATAGTGTTAAATAGTGAACCTATAAAGGACGAACAAACATTCATAATGTGTAAAAATCATCCGTTTATTAAGAAGCTCTTGTAATCTGTACTATATGAAAAAAGAAACAACATTTCATTTTGGTGATGACGAAAAACTCACTCGAATAAAAATATATTCTCAAGACAGATGGTATGGGTATTAAAACTTTAATTAAAATAAAGTAGAGAACAACGTTTCGACCTTCTTAGGTCATCTTCAGGTTAACGTTGTTCTGTACTTTATTTTAATTAAAGTTTTAATACCCATACCAGCCGTCTTGAGAATACATTCCATTTTAAAGCATTAAGAACAACACTGTCTCTAATGTGATAAATTATAACGTGTATAAAACTGTCTTAATGGGAAAAACAAACGATTTGTGAACCTATTTCATTTGTATGTTTTTAGATTACACATCTGAAGTAGGAAATCAGGAGCATAAACATTTTCACCAGACTGTTTCAAATTAAGAAACTAAGAGAAATGAAACTATTTATCAAATTTCTAAACCCAAGAAACTATTGAAAATATTTTACACATGTCAATGGTCCCAAAAAATAGGTATGAAAACCTCACTACATATTTCAAGTTAGGAAAGTATAATGTATATATTCCTTCACTTCATATATGCAACCAGGAATTTAAGATTTATGAAAATATTTACTACATGCCTGAAGTCAGAAAGAAAAAGTAAAAAGCCCGTCACTACATGTCTCAAATTATGAAAAGTAAGAGTTATTAAAACCCATACCGTATGTCTGAAGACAGGAAATTTTGTGTTTAGTGTTTAGAACCTGTGCAAATGTCTAACGTACGTCATTTCTTTTTTCAGAAATATGTAGCCAGGAAATACGTCAACCAGTACTAATACCTCAAGACGAAATCGTATTTTCCTTTAGCCTTACATAATCTAACTACTTTACGTGTATGATTTATTGAAGTTTCGTATATTTTTTATTTTTACTTTCTAATTATGTTCTTTCAAACTCACCTATAATATATATAAGAATATATACATATATGAATACAATTGATGCTATCTTGAAATTGCATATTTTTTTTCTACCTAAACTTGTTCCACAGGTTCACATACGTTCTCTCAAGAACTACACTTTAGTTTATCAACACGGGAGCGGGTTCAAATTTGAGAAAAGTGTTCGTGTTTTCAGACAATGTTGGCAATGCGTAAGATGACCCCTTTACTTCACGAGTCTTTTTTGGGGTGGCTGATCGTTACATAACCAAGCTTCATTTGCTAAAGATCAGAACAAATGAAATATTTCTTACTGCTTTAAACACTCTCCATGAGCTTGCGCCTTCCTCTTTTGGGACCCCAGTATCATAATAGATCTAAAAATGCAGCTTTTATTATATAATATCCTAATAGTACTTACACAAAATTTGATTACAAAAAATGCTTTATGTAAAAAATTATTAAAGTTATTTGTAATCAATGTGTTTGTAAACAGAATGCGTAAGTAGGCTATAAGATATATATATAAAGACACGTCGACCCTTTTCTGAACGGTTACACGTAACTTACAGTAAAATAACTGGATTAATACACTGCCCCTATTGTTTATTTAAGCAGAAAGCGCCGTACTTTCACTGCATTAAAATATTAAGTATCTTCTTTAATTTATTGCGCAGGCAATAATAAGGTATGTGACATTTTGTGTTTCCGTATGATACCAAAAAGATAAGGAAGGAAAACATTTCACATAACTTTATTTTAAACTGTCAAACGCATGTGCATACTCGACTTCTGCTCTATTGGTGTGTTGCCCTGAGCTACAACGAAAGGTATAGTGTTTGAGAGTATAGACACAGAAACTAGTTCAAAATTCATCATGGCCGGTTTTAGCGATGTTGGAATAGGGGATTTTGTTCTTTTAGAGGACATTTCTCTTGATTCCTTTATGGACAACCTCAAAAAGAGGTAGGATTCAATTAATATATTGGTAGTGTTTGCTTAGGTTAAACGTCAACTTTTATGTTGATGTTTAGATACCTTATTATTTTGTACTGTTATTAGTTTCTATTACCAATTTGAGTTCAGCGCGTGAAAAGTACCGGCATCGGCCTTTACTTGGTGACGCATTGTATAATGCCTACCACACTCACTTTTGAACGTTGGGTGTAGTCGACTAATCGCTCACGACTTGCCAATTTTTTTTTTTAATTAACGTAAACAGCATATCTAGAAAGCACTTTGGTTTCTCATAAATTAATTGTCTGTATAAGCAACCATTATTTGTAACGAATATCAAATACTAAGAAGTTAAGTTTAAAATTAGTAAAATATCGGGAACGATACAACTGCTGTTAACAGTTATACCTTAAAGTAATGTAACGTAGTTCAACTTGAGGTTTGTGAAATATACTATGATGTAAATTAATTAGGACATAAATTAAACAGCTAAATTAGTATTACTTGTATTAATGTGTGTTAGAATATATAAAAGCTATTGTTTTGTGATGGAAATGTATTTCATAATTCTTTTTAAAAGACATTGTGACTGTCACTTGGATATCAGTTTAAATACAAAAATATATAATGTCAGTGTTACAAATAGTCCTGTTAGTTCCATGTAACACAGAATAAGGAATGTTAACCTTTAGTTTAAAGTGAATTTCTTTCAAGTTGATAGGTTTGGTCTTTAAGACTTAGAGGTGAAGTTGCTGTCAGAATCAATACTGTTGTTATTAAAATGTGTTTTGTTGTTTATTTGTGAACAGTTGTATTTAAAATTAGAATTAATGACTATACTACTACATGTTAGTTACCTATTATGTTGTCAAAGAATTAGTTTTCTTAAAAATTTATGTTATTAGGGCACCTGTGTGTGTTGGTTTACCTGACTCCTAGTTGAATAAACCAGACTTATTGTGGTCTTTATTAATATTTTATTGATGAAGATGGTGTTATTAAACAGTCTAATATCACTATTTTGTTTGTGTTTATTGAATTACAAAGAGATAAGTAAATATACTAAAGGTTTTATGCCAAATTCAAGAAGATTTTTCTGGTCTTTTGTGAGCATTTTAAATTAATTATCAGTCATGGCAGATATAAGATTTTTTTTCATTAACTAAACTTGAGTGGAAGTTGTTGGTAAACCTTCTTTATATGTCTAATGCATGTTTAGTAAGTACTTGGAAGTCCACAGTAAGATTATATAAATTACAAGTTATAGTTTTTTGATATTTTATTCTGTGATAATACTTTCCACAAAAATGCCCCAAAATTATATTTTATGTAGTTTAAAAAAGAAAAGGTAAATAGTGCATTTTCCTTCATTTTAAATAAAATAATTCCTAAGATTAATTATGTTAAGCATTTTTTTTATCCCATAACTAAACAGTTACTCTTGTGTAGATAGGCATTGATTAACTTTGCATAGATACCCAAAAACACACACCAATTTGTGATATCCATCACAAGCTACAAACTGTCTTTATGTATCTGTATATGTCACTTTCAGTAGTTTTAATATGTTTAATAAGATCTCTAATTCAACTTTTGACAAGAAAGTAAGGTCCACGTGAGATCTGTAAAAGTTTCAGTAACTAACTTGAGTAAGTCTGACAGCTTATAATGCTGAAAATTAGGTTTAGGTTTCTATATATCCCTGGTGGACATTGTACAGATAATACTCTGTGTAGATTTCTGCTTAACAAGAAAAACAAAAGTGAAAAATTGAAATAAAATTTAGGGATATGTAAGGCTTGATTTGAGAACACTTCAGGTGTGGCTTTTTTCATGAATAGAGTGGATATGGTTGTCTTCCACCTATTTATAGTTAATCACTCTTAGCATAGCTATCCATACTTTTTGATGATTCTGGAAACATGTCTAGTCTTTAGGTAGACCTGCTTCTATTTGTATGATTGGAAATTCTTTTTTAATATGTTTTACAGAGCATTTTCTCTGAAATCAATATCCTGTTACAATTGCACCTATATTTAATGCACTAGTAGCATGTTGAGGATTTGCTTCCTCAAATTTGCTTGGAATCTGATGTTTCTTTATGTTCTCTGAGATTGTGTATTCTTAAGACAGTCTGGTTGTTTTAACAGTTCCCAATAATTACTGGCTTCACATTAACTTCTGATATCATTAAAATAACACCAATAGCTTAGGGAAAGTTTATTAAAAATATTCTATATCTACTAAAAAGAAAAAATTATTGTGTTTCTTCCAGTTATTTTCAGTTTGTGGAATGAACATTACTGGGTTCCTTATATGACAGTGCATGTTTCATAAAATGTGCAAGAGTTGATGGAATGCGAGATATGTACCTTGGAGGAATACTTTTTCATCTGGTTGATGAAAAAAAAGGTTGTTAAACATTGCTGAGCAAGTAGTTATACAAGTATACTAGGTTCTCTAAAAAATGAAAAACAGACTGGAGTCCTTTAGCACAGAATTTTCCAGCACTCCGTAAGTGAAATGAATGGACCAGTTTGGCTTCACGCGGACTGACATTGTCTAAGTAGACCGTGTATGAAATTTGAAAGTTGCAATTTTTGTTATGATGCACTACGAAATAATTTATAACCATTTACAATGAAAGAGACGGGGAAAAACTGTGCTATAACTTGCTTTTCCTCAACAACAACGAGCTGTTGTAGCTTTTTTTTAATAACTAACGAAAGATCAAAGCATATATTGAAGTAGGGATCCTTTAATCGATAGTGTAACATACGTTCTAAAACTAACAAGGTGTAAATATTTCTCCGTGACTTTAAAAATATACATCTGCAACGTTCAATTTCTCTAAGTATGCAATTTAATTTGGACTAAGTATTTGTTTATTTCTGATTTGTTGTTGTTGTTGAGGGAGTGGTGAGAGGGTATTATTCTAATTTGCTTAATATCGATTCGTAAATAAGTCATGTTTACGATTGCTTTGTTTTTAATTTTGCGCAAAGCTATAAGAGGGTTGTCTGCGCTAGCCGTCCCTAATTTACCAGTGTAAGACTAAAGGGAAGGCAGTTAGTCATCACCATCCACCGCCAACTCTTGGACTACTTTTTTACCAACGAATAGTTGGATTGACTCACATTATAACGTCCCACGGCTGAAAGGGCGAGCATATTTGATGTGATGGGGATTCGAACGCGCGACCCTCGGATAACGAGTCGAGCGCCCTAACGATCTAGCCATGCCGGGCCTGTTATGAGAATATTGTATACTGAATTGAAGAGATAAAAATAATTTTAGTGTACTGTATAAAATATGTACATTACTTGATTATTTTAAATTAGTAATGAAGGCAAAAATTATTTCCCTATACAATCAAAGCTAGTATACTAGAAACTAAATTCAGCTACATAGTTGTTGAATTTATATTTTGGAAACGTTTATCATGGATCAAAGGTTATCAACTTGGAGTGTTAAGATTTTGATTTAGTTATATGTATATCACACACAAATTTGACATTACAGACATTGTCATCCAGGGATTCCGTTTGAGGCTTAATAATTGGATTTAGTCATATATGTTCAAGTTTATATGTTAGTTTTTAGGTGTTATTTTTAAGTACTTCAGTTTCGTCTGAGTAAATACGAATTTTGAGATGTCACTATTGCGTACTTTCTACTAACCTGTTCAACCATCTGTGTTATTTGCAGATCAACTCGTTTTCCAACCTGACTCTTATGATTTTATAAAACATTTTTCTTAAAATGTGGGAAATGTTAGTGATTAATTGTTTTGTTTCACTCCATCCGTTCCCCAAAACAGTGTTGCGCTCCTTTGAACGCTTTCATAAATTTTAGACCATTCACTTCCGGCCATAGGTTTAAGGCATTCCATATTATAGTTAAAGTCCAATGTAATTGGTTGAGCGTTAAGAAACTATATTGTTGTATATACGGGTAACCTAATTTCCCATGTATGATGTGATAGTGCTGGTTGAAGAAAGCTTACGTAGATTTCACTTTATGACCCAAGCGGCAAAGTTTATCTCGTGTATTTCACGAAATGGTTTTCGTAGTTTGTTAAAAAAAAATGAACATTTGTTTGCCCTAAATTTAAAAAGGGCATTTTCTGCCGTCTTCTTTAGATTTTAAATGCGGTAGCAGGTGGGGCTATGCCTCAGACTTCATAGTTGATCTGTCGAGAGAAACTTTGAGCCCCACCAAATCATATTAATATGGCTGGGGGCTCCGTGATGCGTAACATTCGACCTCAATCCCACCTAGTTACTCAGTGGTTTATTTACACAGGCGTAGCGTGTAATTACAATTTTACTCTCCAAATTATTACGTTTAGTCCTTCCTCCCTTTTCTCACATTAAACATACTCGCCCTTTCAGCCTTGGGGACATTACAATGTGTCGATCAATCCCACTATTCGTTGGTAAAAGAGTAGCTCAATAGTTGGGCGATGGATGGTAATGACTAGCTGCTTTCCCTCTAGTCTTACACTGCTAAATTAGGGACGACTAGCACAGATAGCCCTCGCGTAGCTTTGCGCGAAATTCAAAACAAACCAAACCATACTTCCTATTTCCCCACTTTCATCAACACTTTCGTGCTTTTGCCGCACAGTTTCTAGAGATAAGTTAAAACCAACCCTATTGATTCTCCCCCAGCTTTTTTCTTCCGGTCTGGATAAAATCCTGGATCGGTCATTCTTAGTCGATTTAATATTGGTATTTATTTGAAGACGTTACCTTCACGCATTCCATTCTTATTTATGTATTATGAGTTTGCAGGTGATACTTATATTGTTATCTGAATGAGTTAGTTCTAGGTATTACTTTTATGTACGCCGTTCTTATCTCTCTCGGGACAAATTTCAAGGTTTTGCTTTTAATAACCGCTTCAGGAAATGTTTCAGAGTTTTATCCTTAAAATTTGCGTTAGGGCAGATTTTAGAATTTTACTTCTGTTATCTGCTCAGGACAGGTTTCATTATTTTCCTTTTAAGCATTTTCTGATTCTGTACATGTTATTTGCGTTCTTTGTTTTCTGATTATTATTGCTTTAAAGTAGCTGTTCTCACCTGTGCAGTGGATTTTTTTTCTTTCATAAGTGTTTTTGAAGTTGATTTAATACTATAAACAGAAACCTACATAAGTGACAGTACTGCTTATCATTTTATCCATTATTGTATTGTTTAATCACACGTGAACGTCTTTGTTGTTACGCGTCTGCAAAATAATTTAACAAGTGCGTTAGGGTTAAGCGCTGTTGTGACGCAATAATACGATTAACTCCCTTATTATGTATTTGTATTTATTGAAATGTTATTGATTTCATCTGATAGCATCTTTAATTATAAACTTATTAACCATAACAAAGGCGGTCTACACTGCCTGTCAAACTTGGTAAAGGATTAATTGTCACTTATAACACACCCGTAGCGAGGAAGAAATATATGTATAGTTTATCGTTTGGTGTATATTTTGTTTATCAGTTTAATTTATTACTTCTTGTGTATACGACAGATATTAGACTGTAATCTAATAAAAGTAGGCATATTTATCGTTTTTGTTGTGTAAGATAATTATCAAGACATTCAAAAAATACCTTAAAATAAAACAGTTTGGAGCAAAAAGAAATATATATATATTAATATTTTAAATATATGATTCAAAATATGAGTAATACATGTACAATATACGCATACACGATGCAGTGATATATTACGTCATAGATTACGTAATTTTATACGTGTTTGACAAAACGTAGTAAGATGCTGTTAGTTCCTAGTATAATTAATATAATCGTGAGCCGTAAAAACTTGCTTTATAAGAAACGATTAAAATAAACCAACGTCATTGCGCATGACTGCGTAGTTTAACAATCGAATAAATCTCTAAAATACCTCCGTATGGGAGCTGTAATAACAATTATCGAGTGTTTTGTTAACGTTATAGATTGAAAATTGCAGCGAATAAACCCTGCATGTTTGGTTTTTTTTGCACATTGAAGTAAGCCGATGGTATATTTTCTGAATATTCATTCATTGTCGTTTTGTGCAACTTGTGGAATTACATTATTGTGTGGGTTATGTTACATGATCTGTCATTCAAACACCGAGTAAATTAAATACCTCGTGTTCTGTTATTGCTTGTAATTTCATACCCTTACTATATCTGGTGATTTGACGTTTGAAACTGTAGTTCGTGCATATCTATCAACAGTAGACGTATAACTATTGTTAACGGATAGGAGTGGTAGGAAGTCTTAAGTCTCGTCCTCAAAATGATCTAACCATTTATTTAAGGGATAATACTGTATGAGTAATACTTGGTTGGAGAATATATAATGTGTTGCCAGTTGGTTATGCGCTATTCCTGATTTTAAAAGCTCATCTTTCCATTTTCCTTAACCACTTTTGTTTATTTGTATTCTGTTCACGTTATTTTATATATTTATTTTTACCAAAAACCTTATACTAACCCCTGAAGAGCTCTGTTTACAGGTTTTTAATTTAGTGTTTTCACATTTCTATTTATTGATTACCCGTATATTATTTTAAGTAGTGTTCTGTAGACTTAACACTGACGGGTGTTACAGTTGTGAGAGTTCATAACGTAGTAACAGTTTTTTTGTAAAGTTTCAGAAGTGTTTATAAATTACTAGAGTATAGCCCGACCAACAAAGAGATGGGTAATTACAGTGGAGGCATTCAAACATCGGTAAATTCGTTTGTGACACAAATGAAATTAAGATCATTCATTTGTGTATTCAGAGTAGAATAATTATTGGTTTGTTTGTTTGTTTGGAATTAAGCACAATGGTTTATCTATGCTCTGTCCACTATGAGTATTGAAACCCGGTTTTTAGCATAATAAACCTTCAGTTAAGTATTTCTGCAGAAATGTAGTAGTCCAGAATTATAAAAAAAAAGGTTTGTCTAATAAATTAAATAGAAAAACTTGTCAAAACTCTGTTGTTTATATGTTTCAAAAGAAAAAGGTGTGTTCATTAAATTCCTTAGAAATTCTGTAGTCAGAACTTCAACTGTATTTTTCAGTAAAGTTATCTCTGATAAATACTTTAGTAATACAGTATCTACAAACTACACTACATTGAACTTCTTTAAATGTTAAATCTCATTCAGCTTCTACAACTATATTAAGTAAATAAACTAACCAGTAACAAGGTAAACATAATGAGTGACTAGCTATATGAGCCCTCTAGTGAAAGCTTGAATATAGTAGTACCACTATTATATAATTTTCTTTCAAACTGTGCTTTTCAGTGACTAAAACTGTGGAAGTTTACCAGAATCATTTAGTTTTAAAACTTCAAAATGAGATGTAGTCATAGTATGGTTCAAATATAGATGCTTCTTGAAAGGTTATGGCATATGAAGACAATGGTAATAATAATAATCAATGCTAATTTTATATTTATTGCTGTAGCAAGCATTTTTGGAGTGGTCAGGTCATTGCCACATTTTTATTTCTGGGTGGGGGGGTCTATGGACATGCCTCCCAGAAAAGATTTTAAAATTTAATGTTATAAGATTGAATCTTGAGTCATTGTAATTATAAATGCTATGTACACACATTATAATGTATTGAATTAAAAGAGGTAAGTGTTAATACACGAGTTGTAGCTGTACATGTCATGAAGAAGAAAAAAATGATCAGGCCATGGCCTTACCACTTTCTATGGCTCTGATATAGATTATTCTTATCTTTATAAGAAACTTTATATATATTTTTGTAATTAATCCTCAGGTGATACTCAAATGGTTGAAAATAACTTCCAGAATTTCTTGAAACCATGAGAAAACACAGCACAAGAAATCTAAGATCTCACTGTAAATTAACTAACTTTAAGACTGTACAGTGACTATGATAGAAGGAAATAATCCTTGTGACTGTTGTGTGACTTGCAACACACCACTTTAGCTGTTTACTCCTGAAGGTAGCAGCTCTGGGTGATTCCACTTGGGTCATTGAGCCAGTTGTGGTTAGTATAAATCAAGTGCCAATATCAGTTGTGGCTGAGCCCAATCGAATACTGATATCACATGTATTCAACAGGTGTTGTGTACATTACGTTTGGTTCTAGCTCGGGTATAGTGCCCATGCCCATGAAACACTGACATCACTGTACTGTCCAATAATGATTGGGTTAAGATTTTAATAGTGTGGCATAAGTACTTTTAGGATTCCATAGTGAGTGAGATCAGTAGGTACCAAACTTTTCTCTTTTTTTCTTTTTTTTTGTGGATGTGTAAAATCATATGAACATATTTACCATCAAGTACCAATGTACTAATAACTCTCCAAACACACATTCCACATCTTTCCTCCATATACCTAAATTTATGATACTTCATTCTTTTTCAGAAACATCACTAATTAAGATACTTCCATTTTTCCACATAAAGATGAGAGGGGATTGTCAGTTCTTCAAAGCCACTTTAAAAGTTATGGTCTAGATACCTGCCAGTTGGAAAATCACAACTGCAGGACAGTGAGTTCCTCTGCAAACCAAAGGTCATTGAGAGAACATCTATCAGAATAATCCTTACAATATTGTATATTCTTTGATAGGAATCAGTGTTGAGATGGACCTTCTTAAAACCATGGATTTGGACATTCTCGCTAAACTCCAATCAAGGAGTATTGAGAGTTAGATGAGTCTTCACTTTTAAGTGTGGAATATCTTTCCCTACAAGAGTGTATATGTTGACTTTTACATTACCACATCCACCTGCTGATATAAAAACTAGTTAAGGAAAACAAAATCTTTCTTAACTTGAAGATGACCTAAGAAGGTTGAAATGTTCTCTACTTTATTTTGATAAAAGTTTGAATACCCATACCAGCTGTTTTGAGATAAATTATATAATCTTACCCTTATCAGATTCATGACTATACAATAAAAATCTTTCCTTATGATTCAAGGTAGTGTCTATGGATGTCAAAAAGTCTTCTGTTGACACAAAATAAGTGGTAAACTGTCAAAATGGAACAGTTCTTTAATTGAGATATCTACAGAAAAGCTACAATAAAACTGCTAACTGAATTAGGTTAATTAATTTTTCCCATCCTGTACCTATATTTTTACCAGCTTTCTTGAAAACTACTGACACTATCACTGTTCAACATAATTCATCATAAAGAGAGGATATGTCATGTAATTATCATGTTTGAAGTAAAATAACTCTGCTACTTGACTAACAAAGTTCATCAATAAATGTGCTAATCAGTGTTCCCTGGTCATTGTCATAGACATCTCCACTGATTGTATCATCATACAATGCTTTCTTTTGCTGTTTTCAAGAAGGAAAATTAATCAAATGGTTTTATTAAGCAGTTGTAATTTCTTTTGTTCACACTGGGAAGCTTACTCCACTCTGAGGTGGTGGAGGAAATGATGGAAGAGTTCATATGTTGATTATTTGCTTTCAGATAGCAAATTTTTTCTCATCAATACTGGAGGACATACCTGTTGTAATGCTCTGAATGAAACATTTGGAGGACATACCTGTTGTGATGCTCTGAATGAAACATTTACTGACAATATCTCCATCTCTTCACCTTTTTTTTTCTCCTATTTTTGTGAGAGGTGAACAATGTTTCATGAGACATTGATAACTTTCCCATCATTCTCAGGGAGAATTGCAGCAATGGATGTCACCTGACTCAGTATATGATAGAAACTAAAAAAAAAGACTGTAATGCATCTCATATATAATTGTATTATTTTGTACTTTGTTGGGCTTTGTGACTTTTCTCTGAATTACTCAAAGAAAGCTGGTTCTCTTGACTTGGGTACCACATTATTTAACATCTTTCCAGCTGTCCTTCCACTCCCACTGTTAAAGGATTATTTAAATATTTGGGCTCTGCCATATTTAGCTTCATCTCTTTAACTATTCCATAATATTTGTTCTTAAAAACATAAATGAGACCACCAATTGTTTGATGCATATAATACTATATGACTTTGTGCCAAAGAACTCCAAACCAAGTTAACAAGTACAATAATCTAAAGGTTATATTTAAATGAAATTCATTGGATTCTTCAATATAAAAAGCATCAAATTTAGGTGAACAGCACAATAAAACATAGAAGTATTTCTGGTTTTTCAAGTCTTGGAAAAGTTCGGTAGTAACAGCATGGGTGTGTGGGGGTTAGTTACATAAATGTGAACATTAAAGTAATATACACATAGGTGACTGTTAATATTAAGTTTCAGCTACTTTGTATTGGGATTAATATATGTTTATTGTATACACAAAACATCTCCTTTGTTTATTTATTAAAAACCTATTTTATACTTTTTTATTAATTTTAAGTTTCTTAGAATAATTTACTGAGAAGTAATCATCATATTTTTCCCATACTATGAAAGAAGTTAAAGAGCAGACTGATTACATTTTGTTACCAGAAGCCCTGCACATAATTATAAACAAGGAGTAAGAAAACTACCATAGTTCTTAAGGCAGTGTTGACAGATGTTAAAGGAAATTGTTATACCATACTTCAGATTTTCCCTTTTATGTGCAGGGAGGTTACATATTGTTAGTTCCACTTGCTCCTTGTTGTGAACAAGGCTAACAATGATGCATGAGCAGTAACACACAGCAATTTATTCTTGGAAAGAGAAAGAATACTTTAGAGAGATACTTGTGAAAATTTCTGCTCTCTAATTTATTTGAATTTCATTTTTAACTATGTCCATGAATAATGGCAAAATAAGAAAAATGGATAATTTGTGATCATCAAACTCTATGATAAGGAGGGTTTAGAATTTATTGAGGAAATGTCTGATGATATAAATATGACAAGTTGGGAAGTAATTTTTTAATAAAAAATTAAGTTTTTAATTATCTATATGAAAACTAAGAAAACTCAATGTGATGACAGATATAACCTAATGCACTCAAATACTACTCATGTTTTTTAACTAAAAGATATAATACTATGAAATGGAAAGCATAATCTGGTGAAAGAAATGTTGTAGTGGATAAAATTGAAGAAAGAATGAACTTAAGTTTTTTTATTTATATCTATAAATGGTAAACAGTAATTTTGGTTTTTTATTATTAAACTGAACTTTATTCTTGAATTTGCAGTGTTTAGAAAGTTAGATAAACATCTTATGTTTAAAACTGACAAAAGTATCATAATATCTGATGTATTACAATTTTAAGTGATTTTGGACAGTGTTTCAATGATGTTTTTTCTTGATAATTTAAAAACAAATTAGCTAAGTAAGAGAGTATTCTTGAATTCATAAACCAACATTAATTTTACTGTAGGTTTTTATCTATTATAACAAAATGGGACTGTTTAAATTACAGGTTGATGAAAACAACTCTACTCACACATTCATATCAATAAACTAAAGTAATACTCAGTTGAATTATTCCATTTTTAATAATGTCAAAACTACAATAAAATAAGTTTAAAAAATTCAAAGCTGTTTTTAATATTTCATTAAAGACTTTTTCTAAGATGTTTTTCTATTCCAACATTTTATACACAACCTGGCTATCTTGTTGTATTAAGAGTGTTTATACCTAGAGATAAACAGAAGCCTGTAAAGACTGGTTCTAGGCCTATCATCAATACATTTATCCAAGTGGAATAATTACTAGTTTTCCAATAAAGTAATTAAAGTGTCGTGAAATAATCAGGGTAGGAGTGGGGGCTAAGAGCAATGAATTTAAGATTACAGTACATTTGTTTTTATTTTATTTTATTTTTAGATTCTAAGGTGACGTAAATTTAATAAATTAAAAGAGGATTATTTATATTTGGATTTGTAGCTCTGGTGTAGCTTTGGGATCAAAACTATGTTGTTTGGAATAACTTTTACTTTATAGAACCAACAAGATTCTTTATAATATGTGGTTGTAATTTTTTCCTTTCTAAAACAGTGTTAATAATTTCCTTTATAGTAATGCTATGGAATCTAGCTTAGCAATTTCTTGTCATCACTTGGTAGAATGGTATCAAGTATTATTATTTAGACTAATATCACGCGATGCTAGACACTCTTTAATTAGCAAAATTTCACTTAATTTAGCAAATTTGTGCTTAAAAGTTGGCAATGAATACTAACTGTTCATCATATGATTCTTTAAAAACTTGAGCTACAAACTGATAATGTAATTTGTTTAGCCTGACCAATAAAGATGTATGTGCACATGCTTCTTACCGTATAGTTTTTACTGTTCTTAGTCAGTTGTCTTTAATCTGAATGACAAAAGACTAAAAACTGTGCACTTTTAAATGAAACAGTAGTGAAATTTTCAGATCAATAGCTCATGTGAATGTTTTGCATAGGTGTGCAATTTTTTGAATAAGTTTGCATATATGGCTTATATTTACACCAAATTAAACTCCTAATTGTAGGTTATAAAGATCTATCAATGTACCAAATTTGGAAGAAAAAAATACATAAAAATTTGATATGTTTTTCTATCAAATAAAATTTTGTTACTTGGTGTAAAGAAGAAAAGAGAAAAAAATAAGGAAACCCAATCAAAACTGGAGTTGTTATATCTCCTGGTATTTCTGAACAAATAGCCTTGAAATTGGGTAAATGAAGTAAGAGTCCAGTTGAGCACATCCACTGAAAATGTGTGACAGTTTGGATCACCACAGTCTGAGTTAAAGAAGGTGGAAAATTGTTTAACTATCACAACTGTTAATAACATAGTGTTTCCTGTAGGTTGTAGTAATGTTTTTTAAACAATTATTCCAGTATCCACTTGATATGATGTAGACTTAATATGATGTATGTAAAGAACCTCTTTTGGTAGGTGGATGTCTGGAAAACACTTACAAGGTCTTATCACCCGGTAAAGTTTCAGGATATTGTTCCTATTTCCTGAAGTGATGTACTTGTAATCAAGAAAAATATACATCTATAAATACCATGACGGTACTTTTTCACATGTATAATAGTAAAAATTAAAAACAGTACAATGTTACATGGTTATAATTTAAAACAAAACAGAGAAATGTCCTAAAAAAAGACTACATGCAAGGAAGCACTTACACATTCATTCCCCAGGTGTGGACGCCCAGGACTATGTATCCAAACGCCACCACACCATGATCAGTAGTAATGAATTTATAATTATCTCTCATAAACTACATCACTTCCAATCTATATTACTTTGTATTACATCTTCACAACCATCTCGACTTTGAACACAACCAAAGAAGTTATAAAACATATTTTGGGTATTTCATTTCTTCTAACGCTGGATACTATCTGCCTTTATTTAAAATATTTTCATAATTTCTAGGCCAGATGGCTAAGGCATTCAACTCGTAACCTGAGGGTCGCGGTTTCGAATCCCCGTCACACCAAACATACTCGCCCTTTCATCCGTGGGTCGTTATAAAGTTACGGCCGGTATTTGTTGGTAAAAAAGTAGCCCAAGCGTTGGTGATGGATTATGATGACTAGCTGTTTTTCCTCTAGTTTTGAACTATAAAATTAGGGTCGGCTATCGCAGATGGCTCTCGTGTAGCTTTGCGCGAAATTCAAAAATAAACAAAACATAATTTCCACTGACTCTCTTGTATTCATTTCCCTCTTAAACGCGATGCATTTCGTCAGTTTAACATTATTCTAGTCTTTAACGCGAGTTTTACTTGCATCATGATACCTCGGAATATTTACCATAATTAGCGACAGAAACTTTGTGATAGCCGTGCATTAATTACACGAGTTTTTAGAGCATTTCTAAACACAATTACCTGAATTTTTTTTTGGTTTGGTTTTTTGAGAATCGGCGCTTGGCGGAAAAAACAGCCGGTAGGTGAAGTTTGAACGTACTCTGTGGAATGTTAAAATTGACGGTGTCCCGACCAGATTACATGTAGATGAAAGAAATTATCTCTAACAAGTAAGATCTTAAGAACAAAACATTTCGAACAGGATGCTCTGGTCTCCAGTTTTAACTGCGAGATCGGACAGGAAATTAACTACTTTATCAGATCGTAAATCTGCTTTAAGCTGTACAGAACATCCCTTATTTAAATGCATGACTGACAGGATTATTAACTGGGTTTAGGCGTACATTACTTGACTCACTACAAATACTCTATTATTGGTGTTTGGATAATCTGTTGATCTTTCACTGCTCTTCAGCGTAATTTCACGTTTATTTACGAATTTTGTTTCCTCACCTTAACGTGAAATTTTGATCATCTTCACTGAAATTCACGTTTTCATGAGAAATTCACAAATTAAAACGAACAAAAATAAATTAAAACCAGGTGGGCAACAATTTGTACACGTTGCGAAACCAGTTTGTTTAAAAATGACGAAAAAAGTTTTAAAATTACTGTGCTACGTTCATAATTTCAGAACTTTTTTTTCTCGAATTTTCGAGTTGCACGTGTTTTCTTTTTGTACTCAGTATTGTATACGTAATGAGTTTCATAGAAGGAAAAAGTTGCATGCACACCCACTTGTCAGTTGTCAACATCAAAGTACGCAAAGGAACTATTTTATAAGTTACTCATTATCATCAGTTATAACGTTGTAGGTGTCGTTGACGTTTTATCGTATCTCCTTTATTTGCTCTTAGAAGTTCTTAGAATTGCTCATGTATTCCTTTTTTTGTTGACAGTATAGTTACTTAGCTTATTCATGGAACAATAACTTTAAGACAAGCTTGCTGGTTCGGTTCTTCTTCTGAACGACGAATAAAGTAAATTAAAGTTAAAAATAATAATAGTTGTTGTTGAAATAGAGAATGTCATTATTACTTAACCCTAATGTTGATTTGTAAGATGACTGATTGATAGAAATTACAATTCGCCAGTGTAATCTAGTTAACGGTTGTTCACGTAATTCGTAATATATATGGCGTCGTCTCAAACACTGCTGTGTCTGTCGTATTATATCAGCCTTGGTATTATATGAAAGGCCTCGTCAGCACAGGATATGGCATAATATATAGTGAAGTGGATATTTTATTAAGTGTTATCTTCTACTTCCACTTTAAGTTTTTAAGAGTTTATTGGGTTCTTTCTTGGTGGTTCAGGGAAAAAATAAAAAAGTTTAGCATCTCGAACATATTGAAATTATTAGAACTGAATAATTACAAACATATTTAGTCCTATCTAAGTATTGGGCAAGGTGAGCATATTTGTGTTTGGATGTGCCTTCTCATCATTCGTGGGAAATCATTACCGTTAATAAACAGTTTATCATTCCTGTCAATTTCACCCTTACGACCAGTAAATAAATGCAACTGTTATTACATGAAAGAGACGTGATATCACGTTTTCTTAGAATATATTTTTTGTTTTTTGTTCTTATAGAAAATTATGTTGCGTTGCATTAGCTGTTTATTTTTATGATAGTTAACGTGTCCGCTATCTTCTGAACGGTTAATCTTTGGAAAAAAAAAATCGAGGGTCGCGGGTTTGAATCCCCGTCATACCAAACATGCTTAACTTTTTAGCCGTTGGGGTGTTATACTGTTACGGTCAATTCCGCTGCTCTTTTACCAACGAATAGTGTAAGACTAGAGGGAAGGTAAGCTAGTCATCACCATCCACCGCCAAGTTAGGAACGACTAGCGCAGGTAGAATTTGTGTAGCTTTGCGCGAAATTCAAAAACAAATAAACAAACGAACATTAGAGGAAAATTATTATTTCTTGCATTTCCTAAAATTTTGTATCGATCCACCAGTTTTTGTGTGGATTGAATGGTCAATCTGAGAAAGAAAAACTTATCAAAAATATTTTTTATGAGGGAATTTCACGAGAAGAGAAAAACTGAATTTTTCCCGTCAACTGTCTGTAAGAAACAATTACAAAGTAGGTGTATGAATGAAAAAAAAACATGAATAAAGAACATATTTGAGTATGTATTTGTTATTGCACAGTTTTATATATATTTATGTCAATGTTATATGTATGCATGATTTTATCGTATCATGCCGAGTAATTTAGTTTAGTTAAAAGGCACTCACTTTGATAGCAGTCTTTTGTTGCTTGCGTTCAAGTCGATGACAAGGAACAGTGGCATTCAGCAGAAAATATTTTCGCGGTTAATTAGTGAATTTGATCGCTCTGTTGTGCTGGATGCACCCATTGCTTCGAAATCAAAACATGT
This sequence comes from Tachypleus tridentatus, assembly GCF_004210375.1. NCBI lineage: Eukaryota > Metazoa > Arthropoda > Merostomata > Xiphosura > Limulidae > Tachypleus > Tachypleus tridentatus. The sequence continues at coordinate 108,916,207 of NC_134836.1, read as the reverse complement.
TTGTCAACAGTGCATTGCAGTTTGTTTCCTTTGCTTATGAACAAACTCATTACACTTCTTTTCATTGAAATAACACGTGGAATGACAACTTACGGTTGTAAAGGGCCCACTAGACAATCATATTGCTATACGCTCTGATGCAAGAGATCGCGTTGACTGCACATTTGTTATTTATTCAGCATTATTTTAGGAAATTTGTCGTTGCGCGTTTTCAACAGGCATCAACTAGTGCTGAATACTGCGCATTACGGAATGGAACAAAGTATTTATTCGTTTGAGGGTCTAATCAAACATCATGAAACATTTTTTTAAGATTATAATACAAGTATATTTTCCACCTATATGAGTAATATAGAACATATTGAAGTATCAAAAGTAGAATAAACTTCATTTTATATCGCAAATGTTTTGGAGACAGTACTGAGGTGTTGAAGCCCGGGTTTTTAATTTGGTGGGAAAATTTGGCGTGCGACAACTTTTTTAAATGTTTCAGAGTTCTTCTCATGTCATATTTTATTATTGTATTTTCTACAACCATCACAAAGTGATTTAAAAGAACAGTCGATGGGGGTTCCATACCCTAAAACATATTGTTTTATTTTAGCACATTTTCATCAGTTTATATTACATTTGGACCCGCTAGTTTGTGAGTTTGTTGTTGGGTCATAAACACAAAACTCGATGCCTGATTTTGGTTCAACAATTCTGGACCTTAATCATGCATAGACAATCCTTTAGCCACATTGTTGGGGGGGGGGACGTCATATAAATAGACATTTCTGAGTACCCCCCAGTACACCTGCCGAGTTTATTCGTGCTAGCTTTAACACTGGGGAGCTCACAGACGAACAAATTCTCAACCAGACAACGTGAATTAATAAAGTATAAGGCGATATATATATACATATATACGATATTATGACGCGTACATCAGTTACACTGTTTCTTGAAGACAACGGTAATTATAATGTTTTAGTACAATGTCCTCTAACAGGTCATTAGACTTCAGCTTTCCCAATGTAAATATAGAACACTGTGTGTAACAGCATAATATACGTTAAACGTAACTGGCACGTACTTTTAACCCGCGAGCTGTCAGAAACTAGGCCATTTCTCAGGCAGCGATCTGTGACAACTTTGTAGGAAGAGAAAGTTTCGGATTAATATCCAGAGATAAAGAAATTCTTACTCATTCCTTTGTCCAACATGGTCAGATGGTTAAGGCACTTGACTCGTATCCGAGGATTACGGGTTAAAATCTCTGTCACACCAAACATGCTCACCCTTTCAGCCGTGGGGGTGTTATAATGTGACAATATTCGTTGGTAAAGAGTAGCCCAAGAATTGGTGGTGGGTGGTGATGACAAGCTGTCTTCCCTCTGGGCTTACACTGCTAAATTAGGGACGGTTAGCGCAAATAGCCGTCGTGTAGCTTTTTGCAAAATGCAAAAACAAACTTTGTCCTGATGAGGCATTTTAGTATATACTATATTAATAATATTTACATGTTTGATATAGTGTATTTAGGTATAAGGTTGCTTCAGATTTTATTGTAAACTTGCTTGTCGTTTCAAATAGGTTTCAAAAGTTAAATGTCTTTTGGCTGAGTCTACACTGGTTTGATGTTACTGTAGACGTCTTTACTCCCCCCTCCCCAAACGATAAAACGGTAAAATATCGCCTTGAAGGTAGAATTTCCAAAAATGAAAATTGTCTGGTAATTATATAAAATATGGTAACTCTCAAGTATCAAGCGTTGAATACTCATAATGCATGAATATTTAATTCTACAGTATAATCTGTTTTCACACTCGTGTCAAAATGCCAGTTCCATTAGTGATTAAAAACGGAACTCCTTACCACAAAGAAGTTGAGCACAGTTACTGCTAGTAGACGTAATTTAGCACAGCCATCAGTAATAATAATAATTACATTAGAGTAGTTGTTTTTACTAAGGAATATTTTAGCTGTGATGTTTGCTTAAAATTTGTTTTGTAGCAAAGCTATATTGAGCTATCAGCTGTATCTACCATGGGGAATAGAACTCAAGATTTCAGCATTGTATGTCCATTAACTTACTGCTGTTCTACTGAGGAGACAACACTTTAAGTTCAGACTGTTGTACAAGAGGCATCCATTGTGTTTTACTTGAGTAAATACAAATAGTGATACTAGCTTCATATTGTGCATAGTTGGTGGAATGCTTATGTAAGTAAATTAAATATGTGCCATACAATGGTGGAATATGGGCTTTGTAGGTAAATATTTGAGAGCAGTATATAGGCCTTCCTATTGACTGTGTTGTGTCTGTTATGTTACATCACACTATGTAATTTCCAGAAAGGGAGCTCAAGGCCATCTGCAGGAGTTTTAACTACTTACTCTACTGTACTATAGTGTGTTGTCTGTCAAAAGACACTAAAATGGCATCACATAAGGGAAGCTTAACATTGCTGTTTGTACTGCCATGATATCAGTAAAATCAATCATGAAAAAAATTAATCACATTTTAGGTTATAACACAGCATGACATACAAATTTCAAAAGCAAGAAAACAAATATTTCTGTTACTTTAATTTTGATTTTATATACCCTTGAAATGGAACTACGTTTGGAATGCTGTGCAAGTAAATCAAGTATAGGTATGTTTTGTACAGTGAAGGCTGTGAGCTGTAGTAATATTTTTATGCAAAACAGATTTCTCAAAATATCAGATATGAAAACCTGAGAATAACATCAGATTTCATCAGAAAATACAGAAAGTATTCTCTAGTAAATAATTTAAATCCTCTTAATATTTGTGAGATAATGAAACTGACCAAAGTTGAGAAAAATAATAACAATTTGTATTCTCCATTGGTTTGTAAAAAGCACATACACCATAACAGTTGTCACTGTATCAAATGGCTTATATAAATGGTGTTCCAACCACCACTGTGTTTGTTGTATGATAGCCAACTTGAACAGCTCTGGACTGAGCTAATCTCATCATTAGCAGTGGATATCCAAATATAGTATAGTTGGAATGCTATTATTATATTCTTTTAATTCTTGAAAATCCAATATGGATTAGATTAAGAATATTGTTTTTAAAAATGTGATAGGCCCGATACTGATGTCTTATGCCAAGTATAAGTTTTATTACTTGACAAACAAAGAGAAATTGCAGTGTATGTACCTGTGCATATGAAAAGACAGCTGATTTTGCTAGGTTTTATTTATTCCAACAGCTTTCTTTCTATCGCTTTCTCTCAAAGTAACTTCTATCAAATCAAAACATGGTGATCTTAAAAGTAAGTCTACTTAGTGATTATCTAGTATAACTGGACAAGGACAGCATGCTGGAATTCAACAGTTAAACTCTTTGACTAGTTGACAGTGTCAGCTAATAACATTTGTTCCCTCATGGCATTGGTCAGCTGTAACATCTACTCAACATCATAATGGTCAACAAAGGATATTGCAGTAACCTGTCTGGTATAAGAGACATCATCTATTATAGAGAACAAAAACAAAGCATCTGGAATAAAGTAATCATAAATACTTTGTGTAACCACATATTGCCATCAATAGAAACAATCAAAATATATTTAGGGAATAACCACTTGGATGTCAGGAAGACACTTTTCAGATGTTTTGGAATCACAGGTTTTGGGGTTCGAATCTTGGTGATTCCATTAAAATCTTCTGGGTTATGATGCATCCAAAATGTGTGATATAATACCTGATGACAGGTGGAGAAATCACTGGTCGAAACATTGCGGAAAAAATACACATAACAAAGATGAGAATAATAGTCTGAATAATTATACCATTAATATATTAACATCTATTCTCTGTCATTAGGCAAAACTATTTCTTGACAAGCTTTTCAGAAACTATGCTGCTAGAAATGTTAATTGAATCATCTTATACTTTTGTGCAGCATGAAAATGATCCTTAAACCTATTAACCCCAGAAGCCATCATTAAGCATGACGAGCCTCAAAAGACTTCATTTTCATTGTTTCCTCTCTAATGTTAATTACTTTCTTATGACCTTACAGTAGTAGTTTGTGTTTGCCATAAAACATCACATCAACAATGGTTGTCAGAATTTCTGGGTTTTTATTTTGTGTAGCTTTGTTTTCCTGATCAATGCTAGCTATTATGTCATCCTTTTTTGTTTCTATAAATGTGAATGAACTGTGGAAGACATATCTCCAGGTTATTGAGTACAGTTAACTTAGAATGTTTATTTGTATGTTAGAACATGTTAGTTTACTAATTAAAATAGTCATGAAAATACCTTTTATTTTCCTGCATGTTTATTCTTATGACCACAGAAACTGTTAAGTAAGGAGGAGACAAATAAACCTGGTACTATTTAGAATAACTTCATATTAACAAAAATGTATTGAACCTCAAATGTTGTTTCACAAGCAACCATAATTTAAAAAAAAATTGAAAAACACCAAATATCTGTGAGTGGTAAGTAATAACATTTTGGCAGTTTGGAGAAAACAGGGTAATGTAGGTTTAATTAAGGGTTAAGTTTTCTTTTCAAATGATATGCTATTCTTCAACTAACATGTTTCTGTTTTATATCTGTTTGCAGATAGGTTAAAAGGTTCTGCCGCTTCTGAAACATCTCAGTTGAGATAAAATATAATGATAACTAATGTCATATGTGTTGGAATTGATAAGAACTTATTAGAGACTCATTTGTGTGACTGGGAGATTAAAATACAAAAGTATTATATATTTTTATTCAAAGTTTGTTTTTTTGATAAAATATTCACTTTTTAATAGGACAGTGCTGTTCAGTTGTATGGGAGTTTATCAATAGATTGAAATATAATTAGCATTTTTTTGCATACTTTTAAATGTCTATCACTGTGTTCTCAGCTGTTTGGATCGGCAGGTGACTTGGTGTCTTTAATTTACAACAAAGTTTCTTTAAAATGTGTGTACATAAATGGTTTGTCTCTGTTTATAATGGTATTTTGTTTTTATGTGATGTTAAGTACACATAGTTTATTGAATATTGTTTGATATTAGTTTCTAATGTTTTGTTATAAAAATGGATGAGGATAATAAACATTATTGTCAATGCAAGTTTAAGAAGCAAAAAAAAAATGTATTAAAATACGACACAATGAAGTAGTTTGGAAATTGTTTTCATAATTTGGATTTTACCTAGAGCATTTACATGAGTGAATAGTTATACAAAAATTATGAAAATCTGGCAGATAAGTAAAAACAAATATTTTACATCATGTTACAATGAGGGTTATGAAGTGCATCTACAAAAAAAACAAAACCTGACTCCACTAGTTGTGGTTCCATTTTTTTTTACATCTTCAATCCTAAGAGTGTGTGTGTGTGTGTGTAATAAACTAATCACATAAGTATTCTTAATTTTTTGATAGTGAGTGGCATATTGCAAATTAATAGTGCTATCTGCAAAATGTAGTGAAATTTTAAGACTGTTCTGATTTGGAAATTTCCAATTCATAATGAAATTAAAATATTTATTATTTTCATAAGCTATTATATTTTTGAAATATTACTTTAGGCAAAATGAACATTTAGCGTGTATAATGAAGTAAACTATAAGACATGTTTGTGTGCGTGTGTTTTTGTATAACTTGCACATGCAGTGTGTAAATGTAATTTCCCAGCATTTTATTGACACATTGATACATGGAGGTACAGAGTTCTTTTAGGCATAAACTATATTGTGATATTTACGTCTAAAAGAACAGTGTATGTATCTTCCTTGTATTTTATTGGATGTAGTTATTTTGTAGTTAGCTTGACAGTATTGTGCTTGTTTCTCCTGTACTGATCTTCATCTTTCTGTGTATTTTTTTCTACCTTAGGCTATTCATTACTAATGAAAATATTTATTTGGGTTGAACTGTATTTTCAACCTGCTTGAAGTGCCACAGATTGTCACTCCTCTGAATGTGTGTGTTTGTATTATAGCAGTGCGATACCATTGCTTTAATGTAAGATATTTCATGAGATGTAGAATGAAGGTTTAGCTCATTAAATAATTTATTTTCATTCATATTGAATTGTGTGAAATAAATTGTAAGGTAAATTGAATATATAACATTGCAAAGTTAAACACGGTCATAAAGCATGCAGCACAGAGAAACAAATAGTCAAATGTTTTTGTTTAATTTTTAGCTTGTATTATTTCTTTTAAACTTGCTGTTTAAAACATTAATATCATGTGTTTTTTACATTAATCAAGCTTTAATAGGTGTTTATATATGTTGTAAATAATTACTGTACCTTTGTCTATATTTTCTAATTACTTTGTAGGTTAGTATTCATAGGTTTGATAATACTGACCAACTTTTGTGTTTAATAAGGTAAACTCAGTATTATACAAACATTTGTAGTACTGAAATAACTAATTCACTTCAGGCTTCTTTTTTGTAACATGTAAACAGCTTACAGGATGTGTGGTATATAAGACATATATAGGGTTATGTTTGCACATATATATGTACTGGTATAACACTAAGTTAATTTTTCCACCCATTGTGTAATTGTAGCAAATACTTCATTATTTAAAGTTATTTAAGTGATAAATATAAGACTATAATCAATGTTTGGTCAAAGTGTAGGGTAGTTAAGGAGTATTACATTAGACAAAATTACTAAACAGTTTTCTGTTTTGTTATTTTAAACAGTGCCAGGAAAACTGCACTTGTTTAAAGGTCATCATGTAATGCGTTGGTATACATACAACAGTTAAACCAGTTTGGATTTTATCAAAAAACAGTAGTGGTTCATTGGTAGTAATAATAGTTTGTTTATTCTCTACATACATATATGAAATTGAACTGTATAGAGTATTGTTTTAAACAGAGAAAAGCAAATATTAAAATAATGTAATCTTTCAAAAGAAGTTACCATAAATAAAATAGTAGAAACATTTACATTTCGTGTTGTGTGTGTGTGTGTGTGTATATTATGTTTGTATGTATGTATGTCTTGCAAATATAATGAATTTGTGTATCACTTTAAATAAAAACTTAGACCTGGTGTTCATTTGTGTGTTCCAAGACTAAAAAATAAAATGTATGTATTCTACCCAAGAAATTATGAATGAATAATAAATTTGTAAATTCACATACATATGTTGAATGAATAGAGAGAATTATGTTTCTCTCTATCCTATTCCACAATCACAATTTTGAAAAATGTAGGCCTTTTGTTGACTAGTTACATGACCAGAGTAAGGTTGATAGTTGGTTTTAAAATTCTGAAATACATGCTCTCACAAAAGGTTTCAACCTACACCAGACTTTTACATTACTAAAAATTTTCATTGTCTAAAATTTCACTTGGTTTTAACCTTCATCTGGACATTATGACAGATGAGGTTACTTCTGTTTTGTGTTCATTATTATGCAAATATGAACTACAATCACAAAACAGTTGAAAATTGTGCTAGCTGATATTATTAAGGCTGATAAATTGCATTTACTTGGCATTAGATAGGCAGCATTATCTATCATGTTTTTACTGCTCAGTTAAGATAAGTTTTAGTTTAGTTGGTATCACTGTTCATCTACCTTTTTTTTTTTTTATATAAGTTATACTTTTAAATGAGTTGATTAGAATTAATTGCAACCTGTCCCTATCATTGCAGTATTCTATACATTGTTCAGTAGCCCATCTTTTTCTGCTCCATGTGCTTTTACAGTCCCATATATACAAGATGATGTAGGACACATGTTACTACACCATGAAGTAATAAATAATTGGATATTCATTAATTAACATCTGGTGTTGAACTCAACACGACTTTGACCAGCTTTTTGTATTTTACCAAATTAGAGCTTGGGGAAATTGAAAATGTCTATTAATATATTATATGAGAGTTAGATAATTGGTATTAGTAAGGCTTGTGGCACTAAAGAATGCATTGAATATTGTCACACAGTTTGGGATATTTCAAAGACCTGTAATTCCTTTCAACATAAATAAATAAATACACACACACATATATCCCAGTTGAAGATAAATGTAACCAAACAGTGTTTCACAACCAAAGCTACAATAAAGTGATTCTATTTATTTCATCTATATTGTACTACATAATAATACATACCAAAATTATGAACAAAGAATATATGAGCCATCACAATACACAACTTCATCTTTCCTTTGTTAAAGAAGCTATCTGACAAGTAATGTGAGACCTTTGGACAGTCAACTATTTAATTTTCTGCAAGTCTAAATACATTTTTTTATTAGAAACCCATCGATTGAACATGTGTATAATTTTGAAATAGAGTCTATTAAAACATTTTACATTATTTTGCAGATATGAGGCAGGAAAGATCTATACGTACATAGGCGAGGTGTGTGTCTCCATAAATCCGTATCGTACAATGAACATATATGGACCAGAATATGTCAATGACTACAAAGGAAGAGAAATGTTTGAGCGAACACCTCACATTTTTGCTATTGCAGATGCGGCATACAAATCCATGAAAAGAAGTTCCAGAGATTCTTGTATCGTGATCTCAGGTATTGTTTGTAGAGTTGTATGGTGGCCTTGTGTATTGAGGACTTTTTTTTCTTTTTTGTCAACATAAGAACTTGAAATGATTGAAAACAAATGATTATATTGTGGCACTGTCTCAGTATGTTTTTTTTTTATTTTTATCTGTATTTTTTTAAAAGTGATGACAAAATATATTGTTGAGAAGATGTTTGAAAAAAAACTGATACATTTTATAAAATTGTTCGATGAATAGGGATCTCTAATTTACCCTTAGAATTTTTTATACTGTGAAAAACATTTTAAAATGTGCTTAAGTATGGTATGATTAATTATGAAATATAATTTTCATAAATAACCACTGATTACTGTAAATGTTATGAACCTAGAACACCAACTAAAGAACAAATTATGTAAAAAAATTACAAAACGTATCCAAAGCATGACTAATTGTACAGCTGTTGCTGTATTCAGTATTAAACTGGGTCTCAATAAAAAAAGAAACTACAGTGTTTATATTACTTGGCAGTTTGCCATCAATACAACACAAATCTCTGGATGAGAATTGTATTTATTTAATTTTCACTTGCATTTAAAATGTTAGTGTTTAAACATTTTAACAAGGGGTTTTTAGTTAGCTTTATCAAAAAAATCAGCTGAGATGGCAGTATCTTGGGAAAATGTTTATAGTAGAAATAAAATGTGATGTTGACCAGACTACTGGGAAATACATTTTCTTTTATACATTGAAACAGAGTTTTCTCATTTTTTAACCTTATTTATGTGAAATAATTATCATTAAAATATTTAATCTAGATTAATTTTTTTTAATGTAAGAAGCCCTTATAATGTAATTTTAAATGTATGGAAGTTGTTATGTAGTCTTATATTGTTTTTATGTAAGAAGCCTTTATAGTGTAGTATCATTGATTTCTGAGCTATTAAATAGTATTATGTTGTTGTTTTTATGTGAGAAGCCTTTATAGTGCTTTGTCATTGATTTCTTAGCTATTCTGTTCTACATACATTAGTCAGAGTTATGTTTAGTGAGTCAAAATAGTGTTCTTATGTAATTGTCCAGACCTGTTTTAGGTTATTGAGTTTTGAAACTGTTTTTAAATATTTTGTTTCTTTGATAAATTAAAATTACGTTTTTCTGTTCAAATATGTCTAATGCATGTGCATTCCAAACATTAGATTAAAAGAAACACACAGTTGCAAAGGTGGAAGTAGACCATTTAAATGGATAGACGATTGGAATGAAATAAACTGTTTAACTAAGGAATAAAGAAACAACAACTGTATATGTTAGAAATAAAAGGAAAACTGTAATAGAATAAGAATTAAACTATATCTTTTTAAAAACTGATAATGGCAGAACACACTTGGCATGCTGTTCGAATATTTGAGTGCGAGATCTTTGGAAGTAGTAGGGAATCAGTTTGAAAGTCCCAAAACTGTTCTCACATTCCACATTCTTTTTTTATCTTACCAAAAATATGGATATATCTCTGCTTGGTATTAAGGTGTTGCTAGTTGTGAAGAGGATGCCACTGATTTACAAAAAGATTTAGATCATTTGGTGAGTTGGGCAAATAAATTGCAAATGTTCTTTGATTATAATAAACCCAGGATAATGCATGTTTGTTATCATAATTTGAATTATAAGTAAAATTTGGATGAGAATCTTAACAGTGTCATGACAGAAAGAGATCTTGGTGTAAGGGTTGACCAGACTTTTAAGCCCACCATCCAAGCAGTGTGCTGTTGTTAGTTGTAGGGAAAATAGGATTTAAGGTTGTATTTACAGACATATTGAACACAAGTCTAAAGAGGTTATAATTTCATTGTATAAGTCACTGGTTAAGCCACGTTTGGAATATTATGTTCAGTTTTGAGTTACATGCTTTAGAAAAGATATTGAATTGTTGGAATGGGTTCAGAGAAGGGTTAATAGATGGTGTCTGGAATGAAGGGGTTGTCATATGAGGAGAGGCTTACATCTCTCAAATTTTCTTTTGAAAAAAGAAAAATATGGGGGATCTAACTGAAGTATTTAATTTTGTTAATGGAATTGTTGGTGTTGATGTATCACTTTTTTCATATTTAGCAGTGAGAATAGTAGAACTAGGGGACACAAGCATAAATTTTGGCAGGGTAGTAGCCATCTTCACTTAAAACAATTTTACTTTTCTAATATTGTGGTTGGTCTTTGGAATGGATTGCCTTCAGATGTTATGGAGGTAGTAAATGTTAGTGAGTTTAAGAGAAAGCCTGATAACTATGTGAATGATAAGGACTAGCTCTAAGATTTTTTAAGATGTATTTATTTAATAAATTTAATTTAATTTAATTTAGAGGACAGGACGGCTGAGATGGACCGGTAGATCTCATTGTTCCAAACATTATGTTATGTATGTAAATGTAATTCACAGTACTTTGATATTGGTTTTACAGAATGAAACAGCAAATAACATTGAAATTGACTAGAAATAATTTTACAGTTAAATTAAACAAGACTTACTGGATTCTAGACTAGAATTACAGCAAAATAGAAAGCACACATTATGAAAATATGGGATGTTGATATCTGCATACCTTATTTTCTTTTGTTATAAGATCATCTTCTATCCATCTTTATGTTAAATATAAAAACCAGTACCAGAATTTCTGTGTCATCAGACTGAATTGTTTGAGAATTGTAAACTTTGGCCTGAGAGGACACTAACATTGAGATGCATTGTATTTTATACACTCATTATAGACTGTGTACACAAGACGTTACAGATATTATAAACAGCTTTGCTTAATACAGAGGCAGCTGACTAATTGGTTACATCTAATACAGAATGACCTTTTGAGAAAAATATTTGTTCAATAATAGTAACACCAGAACTTTTAAATTGTGGTTTTTATGATTTTACTGACTAGGTGAAAGTGGTTCAGGAAAAACAGAAGCATCCAAAATCATCATGAGATACATAGCTGCAATAACTAATGTTAGTGGCCAGCAAGAAGTTGAAAGGTAAATGTGTTATAAGTCAATCATGGTTTTATTATTAAGATTTCTAATTTTATATTTATATTAAATACATTATTTACTTGAAACATCCATATCCGTGATGAATGTTTTACTTGTTAAAGTTGAATTGTCAGAAGTTTGGTTCCATTCTTGCAATGTATAACAATTAAGAAGATTCTCTTCTGTACTGATTACTTTGACCTGTTCAGTGCCACAGACGAGTTAATGTGTTCTGAATAAAACCAAACTTCAACGCTAGATGTCAGCACCATACATCATTTGACCTACTTACAAATTGTTTTAATTTAGATCCAAAATTGTTTTAAAAATTACTCAATTTTGCTGAAAAAACCCGGCATAGGAGCTGCTGTAGCAGTTGAAATACTTGGCAGTCAACAGGTTAAATATTAAACAGAATATTATGAAATAATTGTCTCCATGATTTCTGTACATAATTTGATTATTGTAGAGTTATAATGACATAAATATTGCTTATAATTTAGGTTTAATGTCATCATCACCATGTAGTTGGCAGTGGTTTTGAAGTTGAATGATATATCATTGCTTTAATACCATGCATTTGTTAGGCTTATCTAATTCTCAAGTAATGGAATTTTGAAATTTTTAGTATACACTGTTTCATGATAACATTTTCTTTCTGTATTGATTTCATTGATACATTTTCATTCTTATTCAGTAAATTTCTTGATCAGGTTAAATACTGTGACCTTTATTTGTTGCCAGTGATTAGACCACTACCTATTTCAGCAAATTCTGACTGTATTATAAAATTATTGGTATATTTGTGTACATTGGCTATCATTTTTGTGTGCTATATAGTTGCCATCTGTGTGACAGTTGTATGATAGGGTTATACTTAGTGATTAACATGAATGAAATGTGTATTTTAACCATAAATCCAAGTCGACAGAAAGGTCCTATCCATGTGGTAAGATGCATGAAAGAGCTATATTTATTATCTGACAGTCACAATGAGTTTATACAAAGCAGTGTAAATGTGTTATAAAAAGATTACTTTTGAATTATATTTACATTCTGAGTTTGACTTCTTGTTATGTAAAAACACAGTGAGCTTCGAACCCAGAACTTTTCAGTTTGTTTTAACTTTTATAATGCCTATAACAACATACTTTGTTATCAAGTAAAGCATATTTTTTACACACTATGAAATTTTAGTATTGGACATTCTGTCGGTTGTAATAAAGGTTTATGTGGTGTATGTGTGTTTATTTAATATGTAGTTATTGCTTAGTTTTTGTTATTTTTACCCTTAGAGTGAAGAATATTCTTCTTCAGTCAAACTGTATTCTTGAGTCATTTGGAAATGCCAAGACAAATAGAAATGATAATTCTAGTCGTTTTGGAAAATATATGGACATCAATTTTGATTTCAAAGGAGACCCATTAGGTGGCCACATAAGTAACTATTTATTGGAAAAAGTAAGAGAAATTCAAGACATGAGAAAAAACTTCATAGAATAGTTTTTGTGGGAACATGTTATATAAATGTAAACATTTGTTATAAAATCTTGCTCAACTTTGTATAATTGTTTTATTATAAATTACAGTGACATGTTTTTGTTAAACCTTGTACCAGTTTTTATAAGTTATTAAATATTAATATTTTAAAATATAAAAAACCTAACAGTGCTTCCAAATTTTGTTCTACATTATAGTGAACTGTTAAGCCACAGGAATACACCATTATTTCATGGACTGTAATGTTCCAAAATCCAGTTGTTGATTTAAAAGAAATATGGAAATCTGTTTCTAAGAAATAAACAAAAATATGGTAAATAATTTAAATTATGATGAATTTAAAATGAAAAAAATTGTGAGATAAGAAGAGGGCTATCAGTGCTACTTTTTCTCTTTTAAACAATAATCTTAATGATTGAAACATTGTTCATCTGCAAAGTTGGTTATTATTAGAAGTTAATGTTTTGTTTAACCAAGCTGGTATTACTTGGACTTCATAAATGAGATATGTTTAGCTTATCAAAGTATAAAAGAATATATACTCTTCAAAACAAGAAACGCAAAAGGGATATTTTTGTTATTTTAAAGAGAAATATATGTAATAACATTACAAGCTCAGAGTATGTGATGTTACACGTGTTAAGGCACTGATTGTCAGACCAAAACGACAATAAAAGTTGTGCACTTTGAAAACGGTGGAAAACATCGGATTTTTCACCAAAACGCATTCGTGTCCAATAAATTTGTTTGAGAGATCTGCATGTTCTGCAAGTGCAACATGTGCAAAATCCATATAAAAGTGACGGGTTCTCGGTTTCCATAGCTCAGTGTTAAGCCACCGACACGCAATACAGTTACGGCAAGACTGACTGAAGCACAACGCAACAACGCCATTGGTCGCTTGGAAGTAGGCGAATCTCGATCAGATGTTGCTAGAGCTGTGAATGTCCACCAAAGCACCATCACAAGGCTATGGAATTGTCACCAACAACATGGATCAACTCATGACTATCCACGATCTAGCAGACCTCGTGTGACCACGCCCGCACAAGATCGCAACATCTGGTTACGTCACCTTCGGGATAGGACCACCACTGCGACGTCTACTGCCTCAACCGTACCAGGGCTGCGTAGGATTTCCGATCAGACCATACGCAACTGTCTACGAGATGCAGGAATCCGATCTTGATGTCCAGTCAGAGGCGTCATTCTCACCCAGCAACATCGTCAAGCACTGCTGCAGTGGACTCGGGCACATTGGGTATGACCTCATCGACGATGGAGGCATGTTTAGTTCAGCAAAGAATCACGTTTTATGCTTCGTAGGCAGGATGGAAGGACCCGTGTTTACCGTTGCCGAGGTGAACGTTTTTCAGCAAACTGTGTGCAGGATGTTGACAGATTTGGTGGTGGCAGCGTTATGATGTGGGCTGCCATCGCCTACAATGCCAGAACAGACATTTTGCACATTTGAGGGAATCTTATGGCTCAACGATACGTTGACGAGATTCTTAGGCCCCATGTGCAACCCATAATGGTGAATGTCAACGAAGGTTTTCAACATGACAACGCCGGTTCTCACACAGCCCGACTCACCACTGTCTTCTTGAGACACCACAACATCAAAGTTCTTCCCTGGCCCTCCAGATCACCAGATTTAAGCCCCATCGAACATCTTTGGGATCAGTTGGACTGACGTCTGCGACAGCAACAACCTCAACCGCAGACTCTACCTCAGCTTGCAGCAGCTTTGCAGGCTGAGTGGACAGCCATTCCACAGGATGTGATTCGTCATCTCATCGCTTCCATGGGCAGGAGATGCCAAGCAGTTATTGATGCTCACGGGGAGCATACTCGTTATTGACGTTGAGTGACGTTAAACGTCAACTAGTGATCGTGGACTTCGCCTTTGCAGACTTTGGATGTTCAGCAGTGAATGTGCAAAGTTTCACACATGTCATACAGAACTACCTGGAATAAACTTGTTAACAATATGTCTCATATTTTGCCTTTTGCGTTTCTTTTTTTGAAGAGTATATTTTTAGCAAAGCAAAAATTTTGTTACTGCATGATGTAAAATATTTATATGCTAAAATATAGGTTGGAAAGAACAGAATATTATTCATTGTTGTAAAATAAGACAAAAAATAGTCCTATAAATTTTAGTTGTTAATCTTCTTGTTTTTTCCTACAGTATCACCTTAATGATAGTTAGTTTAACTTATTATAAATGTTTTCCTCTTTTTTCATATCTGTAGTTATAATTAATATAGCCTAGTTTGTTATAGTTATTTTAATGTTCATATTAATTTGCTTGGTTATGAGATATGTACGCTGTATTTATGCATTGTTTTTGAAATCACTATAGTAATGTTGCCTTTTTTGTGATTGATATATACAAATACACACACACCTTTTTTTGCTTTTTTAGTCCAGAGTTGTCATGCAACAACACGGGGAAAGAAATTTCCATTCTTTTATCAACTTCTCTTTGGAAGCCCAGATTCAGTGCTGTCACAGTATAAACTGAAACAAGATTCTGAAGCTTACTTTTACACTAAGCAGGGAGGAATAAATAAGGTAAGGTAACAAGTGTAGGTTTATTATTGTAGTAATGTAGTGAACTGTAGTTCCTTGATTTTAATTGTGTAAATCAAATACTATTGATTAACCTTATGTGTACGAACCCATTTCTGTGAAATTGTACACAAGAAATTAGAACTTCCATTAAAGTTTTTTAACTAAAGATTTGTCTGTGATATTTGTGGAATCGGTCTGACTCAGACTAATCTGAGTTCAAGCTTTGTATAACTTCTGTCAGCTAGTGGCAAGGTGGATAAAATAATGAATAAGATACAAATTTTTATTGAAAATTCAGTTTTTATTCATTATTGTCTCCAACTTGACACTAACTAGTGGAATCAGCAGTGTAAAATAAAATAAAAAGTTGAAAAGTGCAAAGTAAATCCAAATTACCATTCTAGAATGACTGCATGTTGTAACAAGCATTTACAGTTATTTATCCTAAACATTCTTAGCATGTAACCATTTTCAATTATTTTTACTTAATTTTAATATTTTGTTGCTCTTTGAACTGCATATAACTACTACACTACATAACAAGGGAATAAATTGCCTGGTGAGTTCTTAGCTCAAGTTATGATGAACAGAGTATTGAAATATGTAACTCACAAGCTTTTTGCATTCATACCTTATTGAGAAATTTTTTTTTTTTTTTTTTTCACTTACATTTTCGTATTTAACTTAATAGGTTTCTAATTTTACATTTTAAGTACTTTTATAACAATAAATAAAGTATACATACAAAAAAACAAATTCAGTACCCACATGTGGGTTTTGAACTTTTTGCAGTCAAAGTTTTGAATTCTTGTTAAAAGCTAGCTCTGTTTTTTTGTTATACATTTACTGAGTTTTTATTTGTTTTGTATGTTCAGTTTAAGACACAAAATAATAATATACACAAAGACTGTAAGTGATATACAGATAAAATAATTCCATTCCCTGGTAGATCTGAACTCTGTGATAGCATCTTTGAATCTATAGTTTAAAAGCTATCATCAGAATGAGCTAGTGTGACATGAAAATCAGAACATTAAAATACTTTTTTTTTTCTGTTGGCTGTAAATTAATAGAAAATGTAAGAGAACATTATTGATATTTTTTGAAAAAAATGGTATTTTATAGGAAAGCATGACAAATTGGATTGTCTTTCTGGTTTATATCTCAGTAGAGAAGAAAGCTGGACACTATAAAATTAGATTATGGCATATTCATATCCACAATATACATCTGTAACATGTATTAAAACTCATAAATTCATATAAAAGTAGAAATAATACACAAAATGAGCAATATGGAACAAAGAAGTGTTCACATAACACACAGAAGTAAAGATCAAAAACTTTTAAAAATATTTCTCTGTGAAATTAAAATGTATAATATTAAAATTCAGTTATAAGCTACATTTTATTGACATACATTCATAAAGTTGTTTAATTAAATTAAATATAACTGTGTAAAAGGTTGTGACAATCACTTTGACATGTGCCTGTTCATAGGGTTAACAAGTGGCCAAACCTAAAATCAAGCACATGATCAAAGACTATTTCATTTCTAGTACTTAAGTTTATTCCTTACAGCTCTTTTAATTGAATTCCAACTGTAATGAGCCCCCCGCTAGTACAGGGGTAAGTGTATGGATTTACAATACTAAGATCAGGGGTTCGATTCCCCTCGGTGGGCTCAGCAGATAGCCCGATGATGTGGCTTTGCTAAAAGAAAACAAACAAACATGCAACTGTAATGCAAGTATAAGAATTATTTATGTTAAAATTATACTTCAAACATTTTTCAGTTGTGAAACATACAGAGGCAGTGCATTGTTATAACATTGTCATATACATCTGTTTGTACACTAAAGTGTATGCTGTCATCTCAAGTTTTGTTATGTACACCAACAAGATGTACATGTAAGAGTTAAGCAAGAAGTATTAAAATTAAGAAATGAAAAATAAAATTATGATATTCAGAAAGTATATATTCTTGAAAGACTGTGTAAAAGTTGTGACTTGAAAATGAATATTTAAGTTTTGAAGACAAATGTTCAAGTCTGATTTGTAGCTTAAATCTTACACCACTTTAGGTTGGCCTGTGCTTGTTTATAAAATTGTTTTATCTTACAAAGATTATTGTTTGTTACTTTGATGATATCTTTAATCTGTCCTCCACATCTTGTACATTATCACATTGCTAATATGAAAAACTTTACAGCTTTTCTGCTTTCACTTGGTTTTTAGCTTTTGTTATTTAGATGGTTGAGTGTGTTTTCAAGAGAACCTTGGGCATACTTCTGATAAGACTTTTTTCTTTTATCATGTCTGTGTGTAAGAAACCGTTCTTTTGTCTTGATTTTGATATGAGAGTTGAAAAATATTTATAAATGAGATTTAAACAAACCCAGTATTGCTAACACTTGTCATAAGATGGGCTTTTTTCTTCTTTTTTTTTCTGGAATGATTTGAGAATTTTGAGATTTGAGGTCATATAGTTTTTTTAATCTGTAAAGTGGTTCATGCTAAGCTTGTGTTCCTTATAATTTTGTTCAGTGATCAAGTGTCATTGTTCTATTTAGATTAAGGATAATAAATATCATTTAATGGAACTTTAAATTAAATTTAAGTTAGGGCTGTGTAGTATATAGTTTGTCTGTAGGTTTATATTAAAATTTTCAGCAAGTGTGACAGTTGTGATCCACACCATGTTTGACTAAGTCATCAACAATAGCCTCAACTAGCCCAGTTAAGACAGTGACATGTAAATCATAAGGACTTTTAATGACTAGTAAAAATGAATTACTTAAGACAGCTCAACTATAGGACACTGAATCTTAACATGCTGAGTGGCAAATCCAATTAGGCACCAAGAGATTTGATCCTACATGGTACCACCTACAGAAGTAATGAACTCTATTAGCACCCTCTATCTCACTTATTGAATTGGCAGTTAACTAGTTATAGACTGTAGCTCAGTGTACATTGATGTCACATGTTTACAGCTCTTAACATAACATTATGCTTAAACCAATCACTAATGAACATGTACAACCAACATTATGTTACATCATACATTGAACTTTGGTAGTTCATCTTAGCTCAGATTATTACACAAAATACAAGAAAGATATACAAGTCAGGATAATGTATATATATAACAGGTTGGTGTGGTAGATTCTTGTACCTGAAGGAATAAGTAATGATACTATAATTCTTTACACTATCTTGCATTTGTTTTATTACCTAATCTTTCAGTTTTCATGAGATCATAGAGATTGTTTTATTGCTTCTGTTAACAAGTGTTTAGGAGTATATATAATGCAATAAGATCTGTTCATGCCACATGCATTTGAGTTTTCTCTCTTTTGTTTCCTTGAACTCTCTGGTGTTTTGTCGCATCATCATTCAAGCTTCTGTAGGTTTATAATGTAAAAATTTCAGCTAACTTTGACCTTGAGATAATGGCATTTACATTACAATGTTTTTTGAGTAATGGGTAACTAAGTTAGCTACTGCAGTTAATTATGTTTAGGACTAGTAAGTGACTTGAAAAATTTATTCCATAACATTTTCTAATAATAAAGATCTCACTAATACATATTGCAGGCAAACTTTTGATGATATTGGTTATTGTCTGTACTTGTGTGCCCTATGAGATACTATAACATTAAAATTTGAGATTTGATCTTTGCAGTTGGAAGAGTGCACAGAGCACCCCCTATGTTTTGGAAACATAGGAGTTATTTGAAAGTGTGCAATTTCAGCCTCTGAGTCATACTGTATGTTAGGTTTAATAAATTTAAATTTAGCTTCTGCATTCTTGCATATAAATTGTCTATACCTTTCATTTGTAATAGCCTGTTCTGCTTATATTTCAGGTGGATACCATAAATGATAAGACTGACTACAAGTCTGTAAACTCTGCTATGAGAACACTTGGGTTTCTGCAGGAACACTGTGACACTCTCTGGAAAGTTGTTGCAGCAATCCTGCACATGGTATGTGCAGTTTTTGTTTAATTTATTTCAATGCCATTTAGATTTACTTTTATAATTACATAATTTTTAAAGCTAGTTCCTGTTATGTAATTTAATTTGTAGAAGTGCAGTGCATACCCACTTTTCATAGAAAATTGTTGGAGTTTTCACCACTTCAAAAAAAAAAAATGTATAAGAAACATGCAAATGTAGAAATGACTAACTTTATTATATTCTTTAGCTTATAACAGTATTATATATTAATGAAAATCTCTAAAAGAAAGGTTTTGTTTTTGTAACCAGGGAAACATTGAATTCTCAATGGAAGATGACCAGACATTTGTTAAGAATAAAGACACTTTAAAAATATTAAGTAAACTGTTCAACGTGAAAGAGGATGACTTGGAGAAAACTCTCTGTCATCGGGTCATTGCTGCAGGTGGTGAAGTTATGCAAAAAGGACACACTAAAGCTGAGGCAGTCTATGGAAGGGATGCATTTGCCAAGGTAATTTTGATGTAATAAGGTTAAGGTTTGACTTGAAATTAGAAAGCATAATAATCTTTTTTCTTTGTTTGGTTTTTTAATGCATACCTAGGAAATTGTATTTTTGAAACTCATTTTGATTTTACATTACAAAATTTTGTATCTTTCAAAAATACAATTTTGGATGAGAAATAAGAAATAATTCTTAAAATTTAAAACTATTAAAATATGGAAGATGTTTATTCATTTGCTTATTTTCCTGCTTGCTTTTGCAAGTGTATATTAAGTATGATAAAAAAATTTGTTTTTTGAAAGATTCTGACACATGCATGATATTTCATGAGTATGACAAAAGTGTGCTGAAATCTTGTACACATGTAATAAAGTTCTGTTCACTGCCCATTCTAGTTGTCTCCAAGCTTTGCATTTGTGATATGCATACATGTATATATATATATAAAATAGCTCAATAATTATTAATTGCAATGGGCAATTTAAATTGGCTCTTTTAAACAATTAATAATTTGTTATTATTTAATGCATTTCTGTTCTTGGTTAGTCATTTATAGTAATAAAGGCTTAAAGCTTGTGGTAATGGCATCAAAAAGCATTGTGGATATCCCATCTATCAAGCAAAATTCAGAATGTCAAAGTTAAACAAGTTGACTATCATGGAAAATTAAAATAAGGGCACTTGCTACTGCCTTCTGCTGTCAGTTGTGGGTTTTAGCACTCATCATTTCTTCCTTGTTTTGATTTTCCATGGTGGTTAACTTGTTTAATTTTGGTGTTTTGGATTTAGCTTGATAGATGGGCTATCACCAATACTTTTTGAGTGCTATTACCAAAAGCTTTGATTCATTATGATTATAGAATACTAACCAGGAATGGAAATGCATTAAATAATTATGTATATTTGCAAAAATATTGTTATGAATGAAACAAAATAAAAATCTTCAATGAAAACTTGGCTACAGTATTGCTATAAGTTTTGTTTTCAATGTATGTGTGTATATTTCAATCACATAATTAAAATTCAACCTACAACATGTATGAAGAATTTTCCTATTGAATTGGCCAGGTCTGAATGAAATTCTAATCAGACAAGTAGTCTGATTTTGAAGTTGAAATTTTTGTGTAGTTTTTACTTTATGTTCCTCTTGGAGATAAGTTGAATATTTGTGTTTTTAAGGCCATTTATGAAAGAATGTTTACCTGGATTGTCAATCGGATCAATGAAGCCATTAAGGTGGACGCTGATTGGAAGAGTCACGGGAAGAACACTGTGATTGGTGTACTAGATATATACGGTTTTGAAATTTTCGATAACAATAGGTGGGTTCATAACTGTGTAACGAGTCGCTTGTTTAATTTAAATATCAGAACCTGATATCACAAGTCTGTCCACATTGTCAGTACTATGGTTTGTGTCAAAAGTTTAGTTGTTGTCGATAGCAGTGTGATATCCATTTAACTCAAACCATTCATCCTTAAACACCATGAGTAATAGGTTAGATAGTGGTAGAAAAAGATAAAGTAGTTGATTTAGTTCCAAGGTTAAGAAACTTGAGATAAACAAAGATCAAAATGTTTCAAGAGTAACATAGTTATCTTTCAGTCACACTTCACAATATGTTGATAGTTATCAGTTCTGTTGAAAGGTGAGGGAGGGAGCCGCACAAGTAAGTGAAGTATTTATTTCAAAATCATGTGGTTTGTATTACATGATGAATGGATAAAAGAAATAAAGCTTGACATTATTATTATTATAGTGTACCATTGCAGCAATGTACCTTCCAGAAAGTTCTTACCCATTGTATTAATTATAGGAAATAGGACTGTGAGGAGAAAAAAACAACTGAATAAAACATTTTAAATTTTGTTTTATTTTTGCTAATGGTAATTTTTATGTTCTTTTAACTTTTCTATAAGCTGTTTAATACTTGATAAAGGGACATATAAGTGGCAATAGTATAGATCTGTGCATAACATTCTTATCAGATTTACAAAGTTTAACATTTATTAAAATACTTATAAAATGCACTACCAGTCACTTTTGATGGTGCTGTAATAGTGTAGTTCTACCTCATGGGTGTTACATTCTTCATCAACAATTTTTATTTTATTTTTCTAGAAAATGTATTGATTAATTTCATTATGGAATAGAAAACATCAAATTCAAACTGAGAAGCATCTAAACAAAACTTTGTGTTTGAGACTTAAGTCCATAACTTATGTTGACATTTTTGTAGTGTTGGGAAGCTAAAAACTGTTAACTTCAAAGATTTAAATAGCTGTGACATAAAATATTTTATCGTGTTAAGAGTTAAATGATGTAAAACAATTAAAGTGATAGTTTTTGAAGTGCTGAGGGAATGTGGATTTGAGACTTCAGAAGCTGATAGTGGACAGAACAATGCTTGTTTTTGTTAAACAAATTTGTGAATCATTCAGAATGCTAGGATTTAATGTGTAAATTTTTCTGAAATTAAAATTGTTTTCTAACAGAGTGTTGATTTGAGACTTTAGCTGTTTTGGGATAGAAGAAATATTTCCAATTCAAATGCTTTTGTGAAGTATATAAAGTTATTTCACCAACTTGTGCTGGAATCAGTTGTATTGCAATGCTGGCATTAAGAGAACTTTGTTTTCCATCTCAAACAGCTTTTTCATATCAAGTAATGTAATGAAATTCATTCCTACAGTGAAAAATACTTAATGCATTACCAATTTTGATGAGACATTGTTATAAGTAGCTTTTTAATGAAGTTGTAACAAATCTTTGTTTCCACAGTTTTGAACAATTTTGTATCAACTACTGTAATGAGAAGTTACAACAACTCTTTATTGAACTTGTGTTAAAACAAGAACAAGAAGAATATCGACGGGAAGGAATTGAATGGCAAAACATTGAATACTTTAACAATGCAATAATTTGTAATCTGGTTGAAGAGCCTCATAAAGGTATCATCTCTATAATGGATGAAGCTTGCCTTAATGTAGGAAAAGTCACTGATGAGGTTAGTAAACATTTTCTTTTCAATTTTATAACCATTTGATGTATTTATTATACTTCACGCTGTTTGATTTATAGTTTTGAAAACTTGCACGATATTTGGTTTGTTTTGAATTTTGTGCAAAGCTACACGAGAGCTATCTGCGCTGCGTGGCATTCCAGTTCTTTTACGTTGTAAATTTTAGTCTTCTTCAGTCTACCACAAAAATCATAATATTGTATGATTAGGCAAATGAGAAAACACAACAGTGATGCTAACTGTAGAAAAGTTGTGTGAGAAAATTCAATCTTAGAGTATTGATTGATGTATTTTTAATCCTTTCTCTTTCCATCACTTGTGACCAGCATTTTTTCTTTTCATTTCCTTTCATTTTTTAGTAGCTTGTCTGTGATGTGTATAATAAATAACTTAATGGTTAATTTTTAATTAATCATTATAAGGTAGTGAGACATAAATGTATAGACCATAATGTATTCACATTGATAACAAAATGTTATAAAATTAGCTACCTATCTTTAGGACTTCATAAACCAAGTGGCATTTTATGATAAACGTGAAGGTCCATTGAAACAAACACTACTTTAACTTGTACTGTGAGGTTGAGCTTTGTATGTATTAAATGTTAGGCTGTTTTATATTCCAAACTTTGAAATAATGATCTTATCTTTCTGTTAAAATGTGTTATATTATAATAACTTGTTATTACTTAATTTCAAGCTATTCAACTTGATTGTAAAGTAGTGAAAGTTGTAATCTCTTACAATGTTAGCTTATAAAATCTGAATATTATATCAAAAAGATGTAAAACTATCAAATCCTTTTTGGAAATAGGAAGGTTTTGATAGTGAAAGTGCATAAACTTGTTTAATTGAAGTGAATGAATAATTATACAATTTACTGAATTGGAGAACTTGATCCATTACCAGGTGTAATTTATGTTATTTACATTTTAATAATATTAGAATTACTAACACTTGTATGCCAGTAAATTATTTACCTCTAGTTAGGGTGCACAATATCTAATAAGTTGTTTTTTTTATGAATCAAACTAAGAACAATTTTTCTCAGATGTACCATGGAAAACAATTTGTAGCTCTACCTTTTGCATAGTTAATACTAACTGTTATAAACTGGTGTTCAGGTGCCATATTTTTAGAAATTAAAATATTCATGAAGCATAATGACTTTATTCATGTAGTATTTGAGATTTTTTAAAAGTTGTAACTTAAGTTACTAACTTTATCACTTATGATTTTGTTTTCTGTGGAGTTGAGAATAACAGGACAATGAATCATGCTGAGAGATGGATCTGTCATCTTATGATGAACTAGATAATGCTGAGAGATGGATCTGTCGTCTTATGATGAACTAGATCGTGCTGAGAGATGGATCTGTCGTCTTATGATGAACTCGATCGTGCTGAGAGATGGATCTGTCGCCTTATGATGAACTTCGATCGCGCCTTATGCTGAGAGATGGATCTGTCGCCTTATGATGAACTCGATGGATCGCTGATGAGAGATGGATCTGTCGCCTTATGATGAACTAGATCGATCGTGCTGAGAGATGGATCTGTCGCCTTATGATGAACTTGGATCGATGATGAACTGATCTGAGAGATGGATCTGTCGCCTTATGATGAACTCGATCGTGCTGAGAGATGGATCTGTCGCCTTATGATGAACTCGATCGTGCTGAGAGATGGATCTGTCGCCTTATGATGAACTAGATCGTGCTGAGAGATGGATCTGTCGCCTTATGATGAACTAGATCGTGCTGAGAGATGGATCTGTCGTCTTATGATGAACTAGATCGTGCTGAGAGATGGATCTGTCGTCTTATGATGAACTAAATCATGTGGAGAGATCTGTCATCTTTTAATGAACCAGGTCATGCTGAGAGATGGTTCTGTCATCTTATGATGAACTAGTTCATGCTGAGAGGTTGATTTGTCATTGTGTAATTAACTAGATCAATGTAATGGATATACCTTTTAGAGTGTAATGTACTAGGTCATGCTGAGAGATGGATCTATTATTCAAGGAAATAAAAAGCCTTCTTTTGTAAATTATCAAGGAAATTCTCTACCAGTTTTCAATACTTATGTAAATGTTCTACTGCAAATGCCACTCAGTAAACACCTTACAAAACTTTGTTTTCCTCTTCTAATCCTAGTTGGTGGTTTTGAAATTAAGTTATTACAAGGCAAATTTATTTTAACTTTTAGTTAGGCTAAAGTCCCATGTCTCATCTAATGTCTTTCCAATCTAAGTATTTGCTTTTTTTCTTTTTTTTTTCCTTTTTCCATCCTCTACATTATGCAAAAAATGTTTTAACCAGCTAATAATATTTGTAATGTTAATTTTAGGTCTGTTTGTTGATATGATGGAATTTATAATATAAAGAAATGTCTGTCATTAGCTGCACATAGTTAAACTAAGCTTAGTTACCAGTGTTTAAAATTTAAGAGTATTGGTAAGTTTGTATTAAAGCATGCAATTGGAAACTGACACAGTATAACCACGTGAAACTTTGAAGCTTTGTTATTGTTTATTCATGTGTGCCGATATATCATCACAACAAGTGAAAATAAAGGTGAAGTCATACCACCTAATGTGTTATTTTGGCTTGTCCTTCCCATTTTTTGTAATGTTTACTTCATGAACCTATTTCAGTTTCTTTTCCTGTTTTAATACATTTCTTACACACGAGCCCTTGGTCTTGATACAAATGTAGAAAAACATTTCTGGACATACACAATAGAGTTGTACCCAGTATTAATATCCTGCTTATTGTAGTATTTTTTATATTAGTAACATAAAAGTGTTCTGATTAATTTACTAGTAAAATATGGAAAAAATCTGTCTGGAGTTTTGTATAAACATTAAGATACAATATGAAGTTTAAAGTGATTCTGTAAGTCTCTTCAATTTTACACCTAGAAATTTCTTAAGTACTAGCTTATAAATTATCACTGATATTTCAGAATTCCTCAGTTGTAATGATTTTATTATTTATAGATGCTTTTAGAAGAGTTTGACAAGAAACTTGGCAATCACAAACACTACACTAGTAGAAAGGTAGGTGAAAATTACTCTCTATATTTTAAAGTGTGATCTTACTGTTTCAGAACTGGCATGGTTATTATATATTTCAGCTTTAGTAGTTTATGTCATAAAGTTAGGTGGTAATTGAGTATGTGTAACTTGAAAAAATTAAGATAGCAAATATGATAATACTGACAATAACTGCAAATATACTTTTATAAAATCTCTTGTCACTGTTAGTTTCAACTTATTTTTGTTATTGCAGTTACTTCTTTCTTCTTCTTAGACAGGTTATGTACTAAATTATTACTATCCGTCTGGGTGTGCATGACTCTGAATTAACAAATCTGTGCTGACTAGTCACAAAAAGTAATCTTTGTTTGTTTTAAATAGTTTTCATTCTAGATTTCCACTGTGTTTTATCTAATTTACATTATATAAGAGTCAATAGAGTTTAATGTATATATATTGTTAATTAACGTTAAAATTGATAAAGTGAGGTTACTACTATGCCTGTATAAAACCCACAAGATAAAATAGATGGAAGTGACGATGAGATGTGTCACATGCTTAACTTGTCAATCATTTAAAATGTCTGCTGTTATTGAACTGAAAGACTTTATACATCAGTTTCATGAATGGGAGAGTATTATAGCCTAACTGTTGTTTCCCAAAAAGTTGGCCCCAACGGATAAATCAATGGACCATGCCAAAGACTTCCGTATTCATCACTATGCTGGAGATGTCAAGTACTCAATTATTGGTTTCTTGGACAAAAATAAAGACACACTGTTCCAGGACTTCAAAAGACTTCTGTATAGCAGGTGATGTTTCTTTTTCAGTTAATTTATGTAACTTATGTAGAAGTTCCATCCAAAGTGAGTGTAAAATTATTTGCTAGTTAACATGAAACATTTGAGCATTGAATTGTATGTTTATTTGACACCTGAATATGGTTTTATTTTCTATGTCATAAAATGTACAGGTTTAAGTAATATTAAGCCATATTTTTTTTTTATAATTTTCTGCTTATTCATATTTTTCTTTTATAACTTTTTATCTTAGAAAGTGATACCAGTTTAGTTGATCAAGTTGTTGTAGTTCTCTGAATAAAAATGTGTATTTCCTGAAATGTTATGTAAAGTGCATCACAGCCTGTTATGGATAGTTAAGTAGGAAATTTTTCAAAGTGAATTACTAAAGAAAGGTAATACATTTACAAATACCTTATATTTTTATGCATCATACATGGTTAGGGTTAAGTGTCTACTTCCAGAATGTTGGTACCACATTCAATAAAAGCAAACATTAGATTAAGTGAATATTTTGTGAGTATCTAGGATACTGACATTTAAGAATTACACGTTTTATAATGTTTTATCTCGTTTCCTCCTTTTTTGTATTAGGTGTTAAATAGTTATTTTTGTACTTTATTCTGTCAGGTATTAAATAGTTGTTATTGGTCTTTTTGTTGTATCTTAAATAGTGTATGGTTTAGTAGATATTTTTTTGACTAATTAATTCAGCATGAATTTATCATTATTTTATGTGTGTATAAATGTGTGCAGTATTAACTTAATGAACAATTACTAAATAAGCTTTCTTTATTCTTTCAAGTCGTTTGTAGCCCAGGGAATAGTATGCCAAACTATGAATCCATGAGGCCAGACGTATGTTTTAAAAGTAGCTTTAGAATCCAACTACTTGGTCAGACAAATGTTAGTTGTGTGTATTGTTGAATAGATTGTTTCCCTCTATTGTTATTAGTCCAAATTTAGGAATGACTAATGTGGTGGGTACTGTTGACTAGTTTGCTTTTTTCTTATTGTTATTAGTCCAAATTTAGGAATGGCTAGTGTGGTTAGTTTTGTGTGTATAGCATTTGCTAGCTTTACATGAATTTCTAAAACAATTTTTTTTTTCAGTACCAAGCTGGTACAGGCTCTATTTGTTTGTTTGTTTGTTCTTTCTTTTATTACTGTCAAATACTGAGGAAAGACATTTTCATTTCTAATATACTAACCAATTATCAGGTGAAAATGTTTGTTTTTCAGCACTGACCCATTGATTAAATCAATGTGGCCTGAAGGATCCCAGCATGTAACTCAGGTATTTTCATATTTTTTACACTTTTGACTTCAGATGTAAAGAATAATAATAAATAGTATGTTTTTTAGCATACACATGAAGATGTAATAATGTTTTAGAATTTGAACTGTCATGAAGTATCACAATATAACATAGTATGTTACTTAACTGGGGAGACAAGTTAACTCAACTTCCACATGCTGTGCTTCTCCTAGGAAAGACATGGTAATTCATTCTGATGTTATTTGACCATTTCTGATATGGGAAGTCCATTTTATCTCATCTGAGCAATTACTTCTTTTATAGCTTTTCTGTGTTAGTTTACTGATCGTTTGGGTTATATGGCTATGTTTGTTTGTTTTTTTGGTTTTTGCCACAAAGCTACTTGAGGGCTATCTGCACTAGCCATCCCTAATTTAGCAATGTAAAACTAGAGGGAAGGTAGCTAGTCATCACCACCCACTGCCAACTCTTTGGCTACTCTTTTACCCACGAATAGTGGGATTGACTGTCACATTATAAGGTCCCCACGGCTGAGAGGGCGAGCATGTTTGATGCGACTGGGATTTGAACCCGTGATCCTCGGATTACGAGTCGAACACCTTAACACGCTTGGCTATACCGAGCCATATATGGCTATATACTGGTGGTGTAATGTAGCAGTTTTTTACCTAGAAATAATGGCACCAAACAGACATAGTAAATGCAAAGCTGTGTTAATTTTGATTTAAAATTTAGCTAGTAACGATTTGTTATTATTATCAAATTCTGAAATTGATGCCAATTCTGAGTTTGATGTTGACAGTTTAGAAGGTTAATATATTCAAACTCAGACTCGACATCAGTTTCAGAATTTAACAATAATGAATTGTCACTAGTTAAAATTTCAGTCACAACTGACACAGCTGTGTAATTATGACATCTGTTTGGTGCCATTATTTCAGAGGTAAAAAACTGTTAAATTACACCACTAGTACATAGCTACATAACCCAAAATTTGGTAAACTAACATAGAATAGCTATAAAAGAAGAAATAATTACTCAAATGAGATAAAACAGACTCCACATTTCAGAAATGATCAAAATACATCAGAACAAGTTAATTTGTCTTTTGTAGGAGAAACACAACATGTGGAAGCCAACTGACTACTATAGTAAATTTGAGAATATTCTATTAAAATAATTTCCCTTTGAGTGAGAGTTTAATTACTGGGTGTATTCCCAGTTAAGGGGTTAAAGCTTTAAATTTAACAGTTCCATTTCAAACACTTTGTAGTAGTTGGTTACAAGTAAAAATGTGTGAATAATATTATATCTGATTAGGCTGGCTAGAGTGCAATGGTAAAGAAAGGTCTTGTTTCAAAAAATGGTATGCATTGCACATATATAAGTTGGTTACCTACTGAATAAGGCCCAAGCTAGCAAAGTATGAACTTTTTTTAGTCAAAGAAGTGATGTCATAACACTTTGTAACAAAATTTTTACTTTTTCTTGTTCCTGAGCAGAAAGTGTTATTTCCCAATTGCTTATACCTAAAGTAAATGGAAAAGACCTATTTTTCTCTTCAAACTTTGCTTTTGTGACCTGGGAGCATATAACGAAAACATGATGGGACACTATATTTGGGGGCTGATACGTGAAAGTGACTTACATGACAGTTGCAAATCTTGACAAACTACTCACTTCTAAAGATTTTTGTATAACTTTAATATAAATACAGGTAAATCTTGATTCATATTTTGTTTTATTCAGACCTTATGTAAATTAAAATGTGCAAATTTCAATATTTTTAAATAGAAAATAAGTTAATTTCTAAATTTCATTATCCAGGTCATAAAAACAAAGTTTGAAGGGAATAATGACCATTTTCTGTACTTTTACAACATAAGCAATTAAGAAATAACACATACTATCCAGAACAAAATTTGTGTTACTCAGTGTAATCTTCCATTTGCAGAATTAAAAAAAATATTAAGCTGTTAAATGGTTTTAATCAAATTGGTATTGTTCAAAAGAGAGACAATGTTTCAACTACTTTCAGCTTATCATGGTGGTTTTTGTTCTGTTGGTTAAATTTATAAATAATTTTTTACAATTTATTGTGTATTATGTCTTTAAAGTACAATCTGATGTTTCATCAACCTGCTGTTGTTTCACATTTTAGACTGTTTTCTACTTGTACATTTATTATTAGGTTACAAAAAGACCACTGACTGCTGGTACACTTTTTAAGAATTCTATGATAGCACTTGTGCAGAATTTGTCTCAGAAGGTAAGAATTTTTTTTTTTGGCTTCATTCAAAGTAAAAAAAAATCTGTTTATTTATCTTGGTTGTAAAACCTATTCTTCTATGCTTTGTTTAGGTAAATGTGCAACATGCAACATCTGAAGTGTTGTTGTTATTAACTTTTTCAGTACAGGCTCGATCCTACAGACCAACATCTAAACAATTTTGAGCTTGTTATAATTTTTATACTATAACTTTTATACAGAAGGTGTATCTTCAAAAAATTTTACAGATTTTTGGCGAACATCACAAGACTTTTGTGCACAAAATATCAGATTTTTTAAGCAATGTTTTTTAATTGCATTTTTTATTTTTGGATGTTGACTATCCAACATGCAAAGTAATTTTGATTTTAAGATTAAAAATACTTTTATGCATCAGAAAATTACAAATTTCACATGCAAAATTTTTATAAATTTCAGATAATTAGCAAACGTTTTTTTGAGAAAAAAAACCTTATATTTTATTTGTTATTTTCACTATTGAATCTCTGTATAGATTCAGTCAATTTGACCAACCATGTAACCAACATAAAAACTTAGAAAATAAATATATTATACCTTTTGTGGTCTAGATTGACTGCAAATTATAATACAAATATACATTTTTATCCTAAATCACTTAAATCTCATAACATCATACATATATATATATATATATATTTATTATTTTAATTTTATTAACCTTTCAGCTGTGCCTGGCTAACATTACAGCAGTTTTAAAAAAACGTGGCCCACATGCACACGTAATTGTATTCAAGGGTATGAAACTGCTGTTTACGAAGTGAACTGTCTTGGCTGTGTTTTAGTAGACCTAGTATTTTGTAAAATAGTCACATTTCATTTAATAATACATTATATATGTATATACATTATTATTGTTTACATAAAAATGCCTAAACTTATTTTTCATAAAACACAGAATACTAAATAAAGAAGTATAGCAAACAATTATCTGTTTTACTTATGAACTTGATGTTCTTTTTACTGCTTGCCATAGGCTGCTAAGCCTTATCAAATTTTGCACATAGAAGATTTGAAACAAAGTAATTTTTTTAGGATATATATAATAGACACACACATTTGAAATAGACATAAGTCATAAACTACTATATCAGTACCACATAATTCCACTATAATTTATTAAGCTTAGTAACTAAATGGTATTTGGGTACCAAAAAATATGAAATTTTGAGCTTGCAAAAGTCTTACCTTATTGCCTGGAATCTAGCATGAAAAGAAAGATTTTGCTGCTCAAATACTTCAGTGAAATTGAGAAAGCCATTAAAGGGCATTTTGAATTTTCAGTTGGTTATTTACATGTTATAAACAGAAGTAGGTGAACGTGTTTCCAAAAATGAAAAAAGGTGGGTAGGGCCACTGTGTTTGATTCAATAAATATAGTAATATCTCAACAAATAGAAAATATAGGGGGGGGTTCTTATTTTATATTCTAGCTTGTCAATATTAGTAACTTGAATATCTAATTTATAAAAATCCATAGACTTTGTATTTTTACATTACAAACATCTAATTTGAACCAGTTTTACATTCAGCATACCACATGATACACAAAAATTCATATTTAAGTGTGTCTTTTTGATATTTATACTTCAAGTAAGAAATTAACTATTGTATAATACTAAAATTAGAATTATAATCTACAATTTGACACTAAACGTATTAACATAACTTCATAAAATAGTACTTCAATGACATGGCCTGTGACCCATCTCAGTAAGGCTAAAGCAGTTAGAAGATTTTTATGCTTGAGTTAAAATATAGAAAGACAAGAATTTTTTACCTACATTTTTTGAATTCATTGGAATGTGAAGGATGAATAAAATGAAAAAAAAGGAACTGTCAAGAGCAACTTTTAGAGGAGATCAGAATATGGACATATTTTTAAAATTAGTAATGTGCATTTTTTCTTCTATTTGACATGGTAGGCATCATGAGCAATAAGCTTATAACTTACACAAGTCTGACATGCGTCAGAGAATACCATCTAAATAGGCTTAACATGGCAGGTAGTTAGGGTGCCCAACTTACAAGCTGCGAGTCACAGGTTTTAATCCCTTTCACTCCAAACATGTTCACTATGTGGTCATTATAATGTGATGGCCAGTTCCATTATTTAGTGGTAAAAGAGTAGTCCAACCATTGGTGGCAGGTAATGATGATTAGCTGCCTTTCCTCTAGTTTTACACAAATAAATTGTGGACAACTAGCTCAGATATACCTTGTAGCTTTGTGCAAAATTCAAAACAAACAAACCATCTAAATAACAATGCACATGTGAGACTTTCAACAGTAAACCTTGTAAATAACTAGATTGCATAAATGTGTACATGCCAGATATTTGACAGAAACTATCTTCTCTATAAGTATGCCTCTGAGACATTTTACAGAAACAATAATGGAAGGAAAGAGCTTCTAATAAAGAAACATATTGCTCATAATAGAGAACACTTTGTAAAACTTAACCTTCTGTAGAGATATACAAGTCTGCCATTTGTCTAAAAGCATTTTGTGAATGTAAAGTTTAAAAATGTCCTAAAGGTCAGATAAATTATCACTAAACATGTGATAAGTAGCCCAAACTACAAAACTTATTATTTTGATATAACTAGTACATTACCTTTTACAATCTTGCACGTAGTGATAAAGTTATTATTAACATTTCTGTATTTGATTTATTTTTTTTATAATGAAATTCATTTGAACTCTAACATACTTTTTAATAAATACTGGAAAGCCTAAAGGATCAGTGTTGAAAGTATGTAAAAGTAAAAAGATACAAGTATCTAATTTGTATCCAAGATTAGTATATTTACTGTATAAGAAATAAAATGATGAAGGTTTTGAAAGTAGTTATTCAAATGAAGAGGTACTTATATTTTTCGTTATCTTCGAGGAACCATATTATGTACGTTGCATCAAACCTAACGAGAAGAAATCCCCCGTGTTGTTTAATGATGAGAGAGTTCGTCATCAGGTGTGTTATCTGGGCTTGATTGAAAATGTTAGAGTAAGAAGAGCTGGGTTTGCATATAGGCAGACATATCCTAGATTCCTTCTGAGGTAGGAAATTATTGTAGCTCATATATAAGGCTATGCAGTTGTTTTTTTTATTTAGACTAAAAATCTACTACTTTCTAAACTGTTAAACAATAGTGTTTTTAATAAGTTGTTGTAAATATGTATTAAAAATATATGATAACAGTTGGTTTTAAATTCTAGTGAAATATTTTAAGCTAATGAAATCATGTGTTTGATATAAAAGCAACATAAGGAAAGAATTCTAAGACATTGAGTATCACCAAAAGAGGTAGAACTCTCCATGCGCTGAATACATTTCTCAAACCCCTTTAATGTTTATACTCTTTCAGAAATATACAGTGCTTGTTGTACAACGTCAGATGGAAATGTAAAGTTATGGGTGTATTATTTTCCTTGCAATTGTTAAAACCTAAAGTGTATATGTGTGTGCGTGTATGCTGTTTTTCACACATTTGTGAAGGTGTGGGGAGGAAAAAAAAATTTGAAGTTTAATTTACAATGCTCATTTTCTGAATTGAATGAAATAAAATCTCACTCAATAAATTAGCTTAATATTCTCTGAATATATGATATTGTAGAACTATTAGATAAATAACAGAATGTAAATACTTCCTTATAAAAATTATATCCAATCTTAATAACAAAACATAAATCCAACAGTTGGTGAAAGTCTCATGCCCTACAGAAAAAAAAACTAATCTTGCAGCCTGTGTAATTGAGAGGGTATGTTCTATTAGGACATATCCAAAAAACAAATGTAGCTCAGATGTAAAGTTTAATAAACTGGAAATATTGAATAGGTGTGTGTTTATTACAGGGCTGAAAAAGTCTTCAGTTGTCAGTTTTGAGTCAAAATGTATTGTTTTTTTTTCTTTTTTCTAAAAGGAAATGTTACACGTAACCTCCATTAAATGCTACTGTCAGAATATCCTAACTTATTTAAGATATGGTATACAAATGTCACTTAGACATAAAACATTACATGAACAACATATTGTATTCACTGGTATGTTCTGTAACCAGTCATTTAAACAATTGTTGTTTGTATAAATAAGTGCTAAACTGTGAATTTTAATAACAGGAAGCTTTACCCTTAATGTTACAGTTAGTAAACATTCGTGGTAAAAACTTTGGGCAAAAAGGGGTACGTGTAAAGTGGTTAAAGATGTTATATTAAAATGATGCTCTGTAACATTGATATTGAAAATACAAGAGAATGTTGTATACCTGGAAGGGAAGGTTTTCTATTATTATTATTTTTTGTCATGGCCTACTAGGTATAAAATGGCATCGAAACTTACTTGGCCTAATTATCATGGACCTGACAAGGATGGCTGTCGTGTGTTAATTCAAGAGTTAGGCTTTTCAGATGATGTCAAGTATGGGAAGACAAAGATTTTCATTCGATCACCTCAGACAATTTCCAGGCTGGAAGAACTGCGAGCTCAAATGATTCCCACTTTAGTTCTTCTCCTTCAAAAGGTAAGTATCATTGAGCTGATCTGTTTAATAGCAAAGTGGTTATGGATTATTGTTCCCTGGCAGAGTCAATATAAATATGTTGATGTGATATATGTAGTATAATTATAATATGGTCTGCATCTGGTTAACAGATGATGTGCTTGCCAAAAATAGATGAAGTCACTGCCACGTTTATCAGTAATTATCAGATAATATGAACTGTATAGATTATTGCAGTAACATCTTGAAAAATTCTTTGCCTGTTAGAATGGAAATGCTGCATTGTAGGTGGACATGATGGTAAGCAATATTCAGATATACACTTGAATTATGTAAACTGTAGATACATTCCTCTTAGTTTGTTTGTCTTGGATTCAGAATGTTAAAATATAATTTCAAGCTTTCTTTTTCACAAACATTCCTGCCCATGAGGCCTTTTAATCAGTACCAGAACTCATTACAATTTTTATCACAAATTCTTACAATTAACACAGTTTGTATATGTTTGAACGATTGACCAAAGAATGAGCATTCATTATCATTCCCCTTGTGAAAGATGAAAGTCTTTACTTTTACCTATTGTCTTCTCCTCAGTGTGGATCCCTGTACGTGGTGAGAGGACCTCCCAGGGATGGTTCTGTTCTTTCAGTTTACCTCCTCTGGGATCTAAGCACCCACCCATGTGTGAGGACGAGCTTGTCACCACACATTAAATCTATCTGCTCTGGCACTGCTGTACCTGTTCCATGCATGGGCTGTGGTCTTGTATTCAAGGGTTGGCTCCATGCCAGTTGGTAGTAGACTTGGAGTGAGCAATGTGAAAACAAGCTTTTCCAAATAAAACCCTCTGTTTGACTTGCTACCATAAGGATTGGAAAGAGGAAGTTGTTCTAACTAAATTATGTATTGGTCACAGTGTTTTAACTCATTGTTTTCTTTTATCTGGGACTGATGCACCAATGTGTTGTCTGTGTAACATTCAGGTCACAATAAACCACATTTTACTTTCTTATTGTTGTTATAACTTTCAACGATGGCACCATTTTAAACATGTTTTGTCTCAAGGTAACATTAAACAGTGTTATTGGTGATGGTGAGATTGTCCACTTTAGAAATGTTTTTAGTTTTTCAAAGCCCATTAATATTTTTAATGCTATTTAAGTTTTTTAATTTATACATCAGACGTTTTTTAATGTGTTTCCATTTTAAGAATCAAAGTACATCTGTTTCGATTTGAAATTAGAGAATGGCAGAAACATCAAGTAATTTGAAATCAGGACTGGAAAGGTCAACTTCTGGTCACTAATGCTGTTAGTCATCTTGGCAAGTTATTATTAAACATTTGCTACAAGTCTTTTTAAACCTGTATCACTTTACTTTCTAAAAATGGCCATAACGTCAAATAACTCGGAACCAGGAGTATAAAGGCCAACTTCAGGTGACTAACGGGGGTTTTGAACTTACTTGTTAGTGTTCTTGGCGAGTTATGATAATTACATTTATGCTACAGAAAGTCCTTTACAACTTGTATTACTGTAGTTTTTCTCTTAATGCTGTAGACTAGATGTAAAAAAATTGATTTTAATGCTATTTATGTTTATTTTTTTAACTTTGTTTTGTTTTACTTTAATTTCCTTTTATAAATTTTACTAATTTTGCTTTAAATTTTTACTGGATGTTTAGCGCACATAACTTAGTTGCTTTGTGCCATAAGACACTAAACCAACAAACCTATTGTCTTTCAGGCTAATCATCATGTTACAGATCTCAAGCAGACACTTAAGACATAACACAATCAGTTTATTTTACATGTGTGAATAATTAGTGTGTTCAGAATTGTGAGGGATGTAGTAATAAAGTCAGTATATGTAGATTATATAACCTCTAACTTAATAAATTTACATTTATGAACTAAAATGATAATAGTGTTTTGTCCTTTGGTATGACATTTAAAATTACTAAAAGTATCAGCTATATATTTCTTCCATTTCAAATATTTTATAAGGAAGTTGGACTTTCATTAACAAAATATTTTAAAGGAAACAAAAAACTGTGTATTCTCATTGGTTAAATTATATTTATTATATATATATATATATATATAAAGAGAGTTTTATGTAGCCTATTCTATGTTTAGGTGTAATTTTTGAATTTGTATTTTCCTTTACAGTCAATTGAATGCTTCAATATAATTAAAGTCCATCAATTTGTACATTAGAAAGATATTTATAGTTTCTTGTTATTTTCTGTATAATAGATGTGGCGGGGAGCCATTGCAAGAATGAAGTATAGAAAAATGAGAGCTGCTTTAATAATCATGGCACACTATCGAAAATACAAGATGCGTTCCTACATTATTCAACTGCTACAGGCTTTCAAGTTAGTTAAGTTCATTTTTAATGTAGTTCGAAGCCTGTGTCTTTTGATAGTTTTAAAATGATGTCTCTTTCTTTTTGTAATTCTCACTCAGAGTAGGTATAGATAAAAGAAATTTTAGTAACGTATATGAAGTAGACTTATTGGATAAATTGATACATTATTTATAAAATTATTTTAAATTGTAAACATAGCATATAGGGTAAAATCAGTTCTTATTATCACAAAGTTCCTCACATCATTTCTTGTTACTATGAAAAGTTTTTTTTTTTAGTTCTTGTCTTGAAGTTGACTCTTTTTATTATCAGTAAAACTGTTGCTTCCTTACTTCTTGCCATTAAGCCTGTTTTCCATAAGAACAATTCTGTTTTGTTATACAAAATGTATATGATAATAAGTAACAAAACTGAAACTGGAGAAATTTTGTTTTCAGCTAGGAATGTTAGGCTTAAACAGTTTTCAGATTATACTGGTCTTTCTGAGCTTTCTTTAAAGACAGAAAGCTCTCCTTATTTATACTTTCTATTATTATAGTTGGAATCATTAAAGGTGAACTTTTTACTCTTCATCTTAAAGTTATGTGATTCTTACTTATTCTTCTGAATAGAAAAGTGAGAAATCATAAATTTAAAATTTAAATGACAAGGTTGATTTTGTAATATAAGACAAATGTATTGATACACATTGTTGATTAAAAATTTAGTACTTGAATATTTTTTTTCAATTAAGCTTTCTATTATAAAATTAAATGGAACATATTTAGATTTGATTTATCACATCTTACTGAATCGTCAGTTCCACTTGACAAGTATAAAAATAAAATGTAATGGTTAATTTCAATGTATTGTACATTGAAGTAGCTTAATCAGTTATGCAAATTTAAACTTCATGGAAGTTATATTTGTGTAAATAATGGATTTTTCATATATCAGCTATGCATATTTTGAAAATAATATTCTTTATTTTTCTACCACATTAGGGTTTTCAACAAATCAAAGTTTAAAAAACTTAGATCAAATTATTATTTCATTTATCACAATAGACATATTTATTATTATGTTTGTTAACAAAAATACAAACAAACTGATGGAAAGGGAAGAACGTTGATGTCAAACAAATATGCATCTTCCTTTATCCTGATTTTTATTTGTGTGAAATCTACATTTTTTAATCTTAAAACTATGTAATTTGGTGTATTGCATTTTGACATTTTGTCAAAAATCTTTAAATGATGGAGATAAATGGATATCATTTTTTAATTCAATGTACAGGAATCACTGTGGAACTTAATAATTTTAATAATTTCAAACAGACATAACCAGCTCTTTCATTTTTGTTAGAAATGTGAAGCAAGCAAAAGATTTTGGGAAGAGTGTCAAATGGCCACGACCTCCACCTGTCTTGAAGAATGCTGTGAATGATTTCAAAAGCATCCATGAGAGGTAAAAAGTAGTAAATAAAGTATCCATGAGAGATAAAAAGTAGTGAATAAAGCATCCATGAGAGATAAAAAGTAGTGAATAAAGCATCCATGAGATGTAAAAAGTAGCAGATAAAGCATCCATGAGAGGTAAAAAGTAATGAATAGTTTGTTTATAATGTATTACTTTGGCATTTTTCATGTCAATCTTTTAGTTGTTTACATAAAAGTATACATGCAGTGTGTGTTGTTTATGTGGTTTCATTTGAATAGTAGGGTCTGTATAGGTTCACAAGAAATGAGCACATGTGACCTTAAAATAAGTTGAAGGGTATATTTTTACATGATCT
The DNA here is from genome assembly GCF_004210375.1 of Tachypleus tridentatus. Taxonomy (NCBI): domain Eukaryota; kingdom Metazoa; phylum Arthropoda; class Merostomata; order Xiphosura; family Limulidae; genus Tachypleus; species Tachypleus tridentatus. The sequence goes on along the minus strand of NC_134836.1, from coordinate 108,877,026 downwards.
TCATCAAGCATTAAGTTGTGTTATGGGTTGTTCACAGAGGTGAGCTTGCATGGTCATAAAGTATACATAAATGTTTTTTTTGTGTGTGTGTATATGTTGTCGTTTTTTTAACATGATCTTAGCCAAGCAGTGTATTATATTATTGATTGTTCACAGGAGATGAGCTCTTGTGGCGTTTAAAAGTGGACATTTTTTTTTAAATGATGTAGGTCAAATTTATTCTGTACTGTTCATAGGTGGCGAGCTCACATGATCTTGAAACGTGTACCTAAAGAGGAATGGCCACAACTTCAGTTGAAAGTGGCAGCTTCAGAGGCATTGGCCGGCCGGCGGAAAGATTGGGGCTTAAAGCGAAAGTGGGAAGGCAATTACTTAGCAATGGTGAGATATTCCTGATAAACATTTAAAAAAATAAACTTCCACTAGAGGTAAGTTTTTTGCACACCTAAAAAGTAACAGATTGCCAATTTCAGCTAAATTACATTACAGATGTATGAGAAGTATCAGAAAAATAAAAAAAAATGCAATTGAAAGTAATTTACATACATTTTATAACTATTAGAGAAATAATACTATAATGGAATTTAGTTTGCCTACGTCCTTCAAACACTAAAGAAATAAGATGTGATTTCAAGATGCTTAACTAAATCTCATCAAGTGTTGGAAAAATTAAATATTCCTACATGAGATAATTTACTTTGCATACATTTAGGGTCACGAAAAGCCTGAGTTTATAAAGAAACTGAGGAGTGAAGGGATTGTGATGGGTCACTTCATTTGTTAAAGTTTACATGAATGATAAAGGATATTCAAAATGTGTAGATGCACTTATCTCATTTTGGAACAGTTAGTTGGTTGTCTAGGAAATGACATGATATTAGCAGATTACTGATTATTTTTAGGAGCTTGAAATAATGGGGATTGGCGTGCAAGTGTGTTAAAAGAAAATGTTGCTAGAATATGTATGAAAAATAATGATAATTTTCTCAATTGGTTAGAAACAGCTTGGAGAGAGTGCAAGAAAAGACATTTGTTTGATTGATTGAAAACTTCTGGAAAGTGGAGAGAGTATTATGGTGAACAAAAATAATCTAAACTGTCTGGTTAGTTAGTAAGCCTAAAACGTTGGCAGAGCATCAGTGTAAACGGTAGATCCCAGTTGTCATGTAATTACGTGTAAGATTGGATTTGACAAGTTTATGAAACATCTGTGTCACCTGAGCTAAATCCTATGATCCATCATTTTAGTAAGCATAAAATGGAATGTGATGATTCTTTCCAGCTCCCTGGACAACTAAGTTAATCATCAAGATACATCATGTCATTAAGTGTTAAAACAAATGTAGCAAAACTTTGCAGTGCCTTGTGATGATGAGAAAGCAACTTGAAATAAAAATGCATCTTGAGACAGCTGGTATGGGTATTAAAACTTTTATTAAAATAAAGTAGAGAACAATGTTTTGACCTTCTTAGGTCATCTTTAGGTTAACAAAAGATCTAAGAAGGTTGAAATATTGTTCTCTACTTTATTTTAATGAAAGTTTTGACACCCATACTAGTGGTCTTGAGATACATCATTGCAGTGCCTGTGACACCTGAGCTAAATCCCCATAATACATCCTGTTATTAGGTGTAAAATGGAATGTAACAATTCTCAAAAGTGCCTTAATCACCTGAGCTACCCCTTGGTGTGGATTCCTGTACGTGTGAAAGGACCTCCCAGGGAAGGTTCTGTTCTTTCAGTTTACCTCCTCTGGGGTCTAAACATCCACCCACGTATTTGCTGTGCATGGTGACCCATGAAAGAGAGAAGAGGATCCTGGTGGTTGAGGGGTCCAACCATAACACACCACTTTGGCCTTGAATTCCTGTAGATGGGCAGTCTGGGGGTGGCACCCCTTGGGTCAGTCAGCTGGTCCACTTGGGCTAGTGTCAACCAAGTACCAGTGTTGGATGTTCTCAGATGGTGTTGTAGGCATTGTATCTGATGCTGGTGTTTGGGTATAGTGCTCACGAACCCTGGCGTTATTGCAGTGTCCTTGTTTGACATTGTAGATGGTTCTCTCATAGGGCTTCATGGTGGATGGGGTCAGTGGACATTGAAATATTCTTTTTTTTTATTATGGATCCTTCAAATAAAATAGTGAAAAAAATAGTCCATAGGTAAACGACCACGTCTTGACAATTCTGAGCAGCAATCTTCAACATCTGTAACACCTGTTGTACCTCATTTTCTTATTTTACATTCACTTTCAGACAAACCTTTAGGGCAAATGTCTCCCTTTTTCACTCAGAAGGGACCAGAGGGACTTGCTGTCTCTCCAAATCAGTAAAGAAGCTTTGCTCTGGTAACATCTACATCTGAACACAGTGAACTTCTATTCAAAGGCAATTGGGGATGTACCTATTGAGGTTACACATCATGTTACTTTGAATTCACCATGAGGAGTTATTGTTGAGAGGGATTTGAAGAACATCCCCAAGTCAGAAATTCTTGCTGGTTTCTCCACTCAAGGAGTTTCTGCGGTGAGGCGTATCTCCACTCACAGAAATGGAATTACAATGCTGACCAATATCCTTATTCTGGCATTTACATCACCACATCCACCTGCCACCATCAAGGCACATTATCTTAATTGCAGGGTACGGCCATACATTCCAAACCCTCTCAGATGTTTCCAATGTCAGCGATTCGGTCACTTAAACACATCATGTTGAGGTTCCTTGATGTGTGCTCATTGCTGTGGCAAGGACTGCGATGCCTATGAGTGTGAAATGGACCCTCATTGTGTCAATTGCAATGGCTCTCGCATGTCTTACTTTCGTTTTTGCCCTAAATGGTTGGCAAAAAAAGAAGTGCAGCATTTGAAAACAATTCAATAGCAAAGACCTACCCTGTCGAACCAGGGCTGGTTCCATCGAGGTCGATAGACCTCCCTCAAATAAGGACAGTAAAAAAAAAAAAAAGGCGTGATCATAAACAGAAGGGTTCTTCACCAAATTTGCTTACACATAAGTTACAATGGCCACCTTGATACAATGGAACTGTTAAGGTTTATGTTCTAATCTGGATGGCATCAAAACACTGATTGCCTCCTACTATTCTGTATGTCTTTCCTTACAGGAAACATTTCTGAAACCTGCTGATACAGTCACCTTTTGGCAGTTTTCTTTGTACAGAAATGACAGGCTTTGTGATGGACGAGTGCATGGAGGGGTGGCACTGTTGGTTGATCAGCATGTGCCCACACTCTCTTTGTCACTGAACTTACCTTTGGAGGCAGTAGCCACACATGTTTTCTTGGGTCATACCATCACTGTTTGTTCTATCTACCTGTTGCTTGAAGAGACATACGATCAATTAGACCTTGGTGCTCTCATTGAATAGTTTTAATTCTGAGAGACTTTAATGAACATCATCCCATTCGGGGAAGTGCTGATATTGATAGGAGGGATTGCTCTGTAGAGCATATGCTCTCATATCACAACCTTTCTCTTTTCAGTACTGGTTCTTCTACTTACCGTGTTTCTCCGATAATAAGACCTACTCATAAAATAAGACCTAGTGTGATTTTTGGGGATAGTTTTAATATAAGTCCTTCCCTTAAAATAAGCCCTAGTTAAGAGTGGCAGGAAGAGGAAAGAAATAAAAAAAATTAATTTATTAATTAGTTTAATAGTTAGTTAATTAGTTTGTTTAAGTATTAATCAGTTAGTTTAATAGTTTAATAATAGTTTATTTTAAATGGTTAGTTTAATAGTTTTACTTTGTAACTTCATTTTTTTAATATATCAAAATAAGACATCCCCCGAAAATAAGCCCTAGTGTCATATTTTGAAGTGAAAATTAATATAAGTCCTGTCTTATTTTCGGAGAAACACAGTATTTTCATGTACCTAGTTAGTCCTTTACTGCTATTGATTTTTCAGTTTGCTCCCCTTCACTATTCTCCCATTTTTCATGGAGGGTAGACAATAATCCACAAGGCAGTGATGATTTTCTTATAATTTTGAGAGAGACTGGCCGTGGTCGATGCCACCCGACCTGCATGCCTTGGTGGAAGCTGGATCAGGCAAATTGTCCCTCATTCACTGCTCTCGCAGAACTTGATTCTGCCATTGTCTGAGAGTCATCAATAGATGACTTTGTGGCAGCAGTAACTGATTGTATTATCCAAGCAACTGCTCAATGTATTCCTAAAACCTTGACACGTTTTCCACGACATCCTCGTTTGTGGTAGAATCCTGCCTGCCACATGGCATGGAATGCTCAAAAACGGGCCTGGGATACTTTCTGTAGATATCCCACACTCTCGAATCGCATCACTTTCCAGCAGGTCCATGCACATGATCAGTGGGTAAGATGTCAAAGCCAGAAGGAATCTTGGATTAAGTTCACAACCAGCATATCTTCTACCACCAGTTCCAAAGTCATATGGGACAAGATTCGAAAGGTCAGTGAGCAATACAATTCTGTCCCTCTCTCGATCTCACTCTCTGATGGCCAGGAAATAGCTGATACCCAGAGAGTCACCGAAATCTAGGTGAAAGCTTTTGCCAGGTATCTAGCACTTTTGCTTCTTCCTCCACCTCCTTAGCCATCAAGATTCAGACAGGGTGATCACCTCTTTTCTTTTAAGCTGATTGTCTCTATGACTATAATTGTGCCTTTACACTGGTATAACTCAAACTGGCCCTTCATCGGTCTGGCAATACATCATTTGGACCTGTTGATATACACTATGAAATGTTTCACCATCTATCTCCTGCTTCTCTTGCTATTTTTCTGATTGTTTTTAACCAGATCTGACAGGAAAATGTTTTTCCTGATGTCTGGTGCCAGTCTATTGTCCTACCTTTCTCTAAGCCTGGGAGCAAATCGATGTTCTATGCCAAAGATATATCGTGCTTTTATTTGATCGAAACTCAACTATGGATCACTGGTCTATGGCTCTGCCAGGACCTCGGTCTTAAAGATCCTGGACCCCATTCATCATCATGTTGCTTTGTGCCATAAAACACCAAATAAACCAACCAACCAACCACGTGAGCTAAATTTATATTCTGCATCTACTACTCCATAAGGTCACATGTATTAATGAATGTTACTTACTAAAGAGTTCGAAGTCCAACATTTTCAACTTTGTATCTGACTTCTTTGAGCAGATGCAATAACTCTGCATAAGTCTGATGAAGAAATACAGTTTTACTGTGTGAGGTTAATTAATTTATACCTACATACACCTAACAAATATTGAAGAAACAAAGCATTGTCACTAAAAATGATTTTCTTCTAATGAAGTTTTTTTTTTATTAGAATATTAAGAATTTGAAATGATCATAAGTATTGCTGACAGTGAGGATACCCTGTGAGTGAGGATAATGAGGAAACATTAGACTAATATTTGTAAAACGATATAATGATTATACTGATTAATGAGTTGATTTTTCAGTTTGTTGTCACTGGAAGTTAATAAAGATTAAGAAATAGTCACATGTAGACATTACATAGATTCTAACAATAATATTATTTAACATTTATTATAATAACCTATAATATTTGTTTCTTTATGCAGAACCCTGAAAATGATAATTCCTCGACATTTATCAGCTCTGTGGGAAGTCTCAAGTCAAAGGATCGTTTTCAGAATGCCCTCTTCTCTAGCTTTGTGAGAAAAGTAAGTAGAGTCTATCATTTACCTTTGTAAGGAAAGTCAATGGAAAAAAATCTGTTAATAAGTTTAATGCAAAATGCTTAGCATATAGGGAACATTGTACAAGTTGTTTACCTCTGTAAATACAAGAAATTTTCTGTGCCAACTTTCTCTACAATGATATAAACATATTTGAAAACAAAAAAACAGAAAAAAACGTAAAACATGCTCTCTCTTATATTTTGGAAAAACAAAAAAACTAAAATTCTGGTATACAGTAGAAGAAATCAATTTAATAGAACTCTACAAGTATATCTTGATAAAACGAGTGATTAATACTATATATTAAGTTTTGTTGTCATGCCGTTGGCCCAAAAAGCATAGATAATTGTCAGTGGAGCAGAGATTTTGCCTGAAAGCTTTACGTGATGGTAGTTGAACTCTGAAAAATTACTGCAGACTTGAAATGCTCCTTAAATACTTTCAAGTACACCCTAGATTTTGAGATTAAGAAGGGTATATTTGAAAATTGGAAAGGAAGAGGCAAGACACCTAAACTTAATCATACTGATGTTAAGTATCTTCGTCTATGCAGCCTTTGGGACAGAAGGAAGACTGCCACCGATCTCAGGCTTGGGATAAGTGACCATATACCAAGTGACAAATAAGTGTCCAGATTTACAATATCAAGAAGTCTCAACAAGAATGGAATGTTTGGTTATATAGCAGTTTGAAAACCTTTACTTCAATCTGAGACAGAAATTTGCTAATAAGTACAAAAATTGGACTGTTGATTGTAAAAGGGTGTTATGGACAGGTGAGTCCAGTTCTGAAATATTTGGCTCAAAGCATAGATTGTATGCCCAGCAAAGGAAGGGTGAAAGATACCTCATTGTGTAACACCTATCATGAAACATGGAAGATGCCGTGTTATAGTTTGGGGGTGTATTTCTACTGATATGACAAGAAATATTTGTAAAATAGATGGAATAATGGACCAGCACAAGTACCATCATATACTGATTCATCATAGTGTATGTAGTGGTTTGTGTATTATTGGTAAAGACCCTAAACACTTGTCCAACCTATGCAGAAATTATTTAGCTAAGAAAGAAGCTGTTGGGTAATTCAAATGATGCAGTGGCCTTCACACGGCTCCAATTTCAACCCAGTTGAGCAGATCTGGGATTTGGGTATTAACACTTTTACTGATAAGGAGATAACAACGTTTTGACCTTCCTAGGTCATCCTCAGGTTAAGAAAGAGAAAGTATTTGAATGTGACTGTTGACCGACATGTGTTAGGTACGAGAGTATAAATGGGTACCAGATTGTAGGGAGCGATGCAGGTGGATGTTAGGTTATTAATTAGTATAGGTATAAAGATGTTCCTTTATATTGGTTTAATTTTGATTTTAGTTGTTGTATAAGTAGGGCTTCCTTTATTTTGTGTGTGTTTATATTTGTTTCCCTACTTAGTATCTGGGTGTTTTCTATCATTATGTTGTGTTTATTTGATTTGCAGTGTCCAAAAACGTCTGAAGGTGTTTTTTTTTTTGTGTTCTTTGAATCTAGTTTCCATTTTTCTGCTTGTTTCTCCAATATAGAAGTTGTGGCAGTTGTTGCTTTTTATTTTATAAATTATGTTGGTGTTGTGTTTGTCAGTGTAGTTTTTACATAGTATGAACTTTAGTTTTGTACCTGGTGTTTGAATAAACTTGGTGTTTACTGGAATGTTGTGTTTTATTATAAGTTTTTTCCAAATGTTGGTTATTTTTTTGCTGATGTCAGGAACATATGTTATGCAGCAGTATAAGGTTTTGTAGTCTGTTGTATCTTAGGATTTGTTATTTGTTTGTTATTGGTCTAGGTGTGTGCATATAATTTTTTCCATGGTTTTTTGAGGAAATTTGTTGATGTTGATGAAGTGTTGTTTTATTTTGTTGATTTCATCGTTAATTTTATCTGGTGAGCATACCTTTGTGGCTGTGTTTATTTAGTTATGTAATATGTTGAGTTTTTGTTTTGTTTCATGTGCTGAGTCCCAGGAAATGTATAATCCAGTATGGGTGATTTTTCTGTGGATTTCTGTTTTGAATTGTGTGTCAGTTCTAGTGATTTTGAGGTTAAGAAATGTTATTTGCTTAGTTTTTCCCTGTTCACAGGTGAACTTAATGTTGGGGTGTATTGATTTAACGTGATTGAAAAAAACTAAGTGTGTGTTCTGTAGATGTGAATCCAGCAATTGTATCATCAACATACCTGTGCCAGTATAGTGGTGGGTGTAAGGCTGAATTGATCCCTTGGGGTTTAATCTGCATCATAAAAATGTTGGATAGATCTGGTGACACGGGATTCCCCATACTTAGGCCATTTATTTGTAGGTAGTTTTGGTTATTGAACATAAAGTTAGTTTTGGTGGTCGTGAATTCTGTAAGGGTTGCTAATTGTTTGCTGGGGATATGTATCAACTGGTTGAGGTCTTGGATATGAAGTTTTAAAGCTATCTTGCAGGCTTCAGTCATTGGGACTTCTGTGAAGAAGGAGATTACATCAAAACTGGCCATTAAGGCTTTATGGTTTAGTTGAACAAGAATATATTTAAAGTTAAAAAAGTCCTTGAGAAAGAAACTGGCTGATGTTGCATATTTAGAAAATGCCAATGCTATATATTTACTAAGGTTGTAGTTAAAAGATTCATAGGTCAATATTATGGGTTGTAGTGGGCAATCATGTTTGTGAGGTTTAGGGGTGGCGTATACTTGTGGTGTGTGTGAGTCGGTCTTTCGTGGTAAGAGTAAATGTTTTCTGAGATTATGTTGTTTTTTTTTATTTGTATTAGTATTTTGTTTAACTGGTTTTCATGTGTTTTGGTTAGATTTGTGTTTAGTAGTTTAAATTTGTTTGTATCTGACAAAATGTTGTTCATTTTTTGAATGTATTCATTTGTGTTCATTATAACTATAGGATTGCCTTTATCTGCTTTTGGAATTTTGATGTTGTTGTCTTGTTTTAAGTTTATAGAATTAATATTTTTTTTTAGATTTCTTTTCTGTGAAATTATTTTGATGGTTTTGTGTGAAAATTCTTTGAAAAAGTTGTTTAAGATACTATTTTGAGGTGTTTCAGGGAAATACATGTTTTCAGTTCTACCTGGAAAGATAGGTTGTTGGTTCTTGAAGTTATCTTCTTCTTGGTGGTGGTTTTTCATTGTTTTGTCGGTGTTTTCAGTTTGTCAAGATTGGTTTACCAGTCTTATAGCTAGGTCTTGCAGGCAGGCTTTCATTTTGATGGATGGAATATTTCTAGGTGTTGCTGCAAAGTTGAGTCCTTTGTTGAGTAGATGTATTTCTTCATTGCTTAATATTTGGTCGGATCTGTTAATTACGAGGTTTGTTGTTGATTCATTGTGTCGGTGTTGTTTTTGTTGTTGCCATCTTAGTTTATCTAGTTTCTTTTTGTTGTTGATTCATTGTGTCGGTGTTGTTTTTGTTGTTGCCATCTTAGTTTATCTAGTTTCTTTTGTTGGTGATTCATTGTGGTGTTGTTTTTGTTGTTGGCGTTTCTTTTGTTGTTTCATTGTGTTGTTGTTTTTGTTGTTGCCATCTTAGTTTATCTAGTTTCTTTTTGTTGTTGATTCATTGTGTCGGTGTTGTTTTTGTTGTTGCCATCTTAGTTTATCTAGTTTCTTTTTGTTGTTGATTCATTGTGTCGGTGTTGTTTTTGTTGTTGCCATCTTAGTTTATCTAGTTTCTTTTTGTTGGTGATTCATTGTGTCGGTGTTGTTTTTGTTGTTGCCATCTTAGTTTATCTAGTTTCTTTTTGTTGGTGATTCATTGTGTCGGTGTTGTTTTTGTTGTTGCCACCTTAGTTTATCTAGTTTCTTTTTGTTGGTGATTCATTGTGTCGGTGTTGTTTTTGTTGTTGCCACCTTAGTTTATCTAGTTTCTTTTTGTTGGTGATTCATTGTGTCGGTGTTGTTTTTGTTGTTGCCACCTTAGTTTATCTAGTTTCTTTTTGTTGCAGACCTTCTTTTCCTTGTTGTTCTTACAACACCACACCAACATAATTTATAAAATACAATGCAACATCTGCCACAACTTCTATATTTGAGAAACAAGCAAAAAAATGGAAACTAATTTCAAAGAATACAAAAAAACACCTTCACACGTTTTTGAACAATGCAAATCAAATAAACACAACATAACCACAGAAAACACCCACATATTAAGTGAGGAAACAAATATAAACAAACACAAAATCAAAGAAGCCATATTTATACAACAACTAAAACTAAAATTAAACTAATATAAAGGAACACCTTTATATCTCTACTAATTAATAACTTAACATCCAACTGCAATGCCCCTACAATATCTTACCTGTTTATACTCTTGTCCCTGAGATGTATCTGTCAACGGTCACATTCAAACACTCTCTTTCTTGACCTGAGGATGACCTAGGAAGATTGAAATGTTGTTCTCCCCTTATCAGTAAAAGTGTTAATACCGATACCAGCTGTTCTGAAATACAAGTGGGTTTCTCATCATAAAGAAAGATATGGAATTTGATAGATTAGATTTGGCAGGTCAAAAGCTACTTCCAAATAAGTTTTATGTTAGTATATTAGAGATATTTTGACTAAAATTCCAAAGAACACCAATTAAATATGTTGCAACAGTACCTGAAAGACTGTCTGCAGTTGTTAAAGCAAAAGGGAGAAACACAAAATATTAATTATTTACTGAACTCATGCACTTTTTTTCACTGAGTTTCTGTTGTACTAAACATGAAGATTAATAAACTTTGATTTACCTACAATTGTTTTTTAAAGTCACCAGAAATATAATTTTTGACTTTGTCTTAACACTTTTACACAGTAGTGTAAAATAATTGAAACAAACAGAAGAAAAAGAGAGAGAGAGAGAGAAAGCCTTCAAATTATTCTTACATATTATATGTTATTAAACAAGTACAACATTAAGTAAAAAAGTACCGAAATAAACCACACCTAACTTCAGCAACTGTAAAATTACCTGAGAAGTTATAACCTGTGACAATAGCATTAAAATACTTTTCTTTAGTCTATATTGCAAAACACTAGCTGAAAACAATCAGCTTCATATCACATACCACATGTCAAAAGTAATTATGAAAACATTGTGAAATAGATAGTGTGTAATATTAACCAGTAGTGTGTCCTCAAATATGTAATCTTTGAAACCAGCTGAGAAAATCTCCTAAAATCATTGTATGGTTTATCTACTACTCCCTCCAGACAAACAGTTAAATGTATAATTGCAAACTTTAATTTCTGTACGTGAACAAGTCTTCATTAATTTGACTTTGCAACTTTCATTTTGCCTTACTCTGCTGCTGATTTACTAAAATGATAAAAATTCTAGGTCCAGAGGCTTTACAGGTTATCCACGTGCACATGTAAATTGTACATATTATAAAATTATATTTATTCCTTACACAAACATCATGTTTCACTCCAGCTTGCCAGAGTCAGACTGAGGTTGCTAATTGATAGACTTAATTTGAGTATAGATACTTCAGCAGCCCATCTGATGTCTTATGTATAACAGACATGTACATTTTACTAAAAGTTTGTAACACTTCTTTTAGATACATGTTGTAAAATTGGAATTATAGTCAACACTTCTTTTCCAATACATACTGGTATATTGAAGTGACTGACCCAGTGAACATTGTTTTAAGTGTTGTTTTTTATTTTATTTTCACAATACAAAATGTTAGGGAATAAAATATAATGAGTGATTTATAATAACCTGTTGTGGGAAGTTACGTAGGAAAGAAATATCGACCTCATCCCGTTTTAAATCATTATCAAAATTCATTATTTTCCAAATATATTTAATTATTGTATTATTATATAATAATGTTTGTAAAACTGACAAATTGTGTTTTTTAGGTCAACAAACATAACAAAAGTGCAGAACGAGTGTTGCTTGTAACTGACAAGTACCTTTATAAACTGGACAATAAAAAGTTTAGACCACTGAAATCAGGAATTCCCATAGCTGATGTAAGAAATTCATGTTTTGCAATATAATTTATAAGTTATATAAACAGACTTAAGCATTTCAGTGTTTGTGTGTATGTAATACTGTCTTCTGCAAGTTAGAAACCCCTGTAACAAATGTAAGGAACATGAAGTTTTTACCTTAGTGTGTTCTTTATTTTCATGTCTGGTGTTCTTGTTATTTCATAATAATAAATATACAAATAGACAGTATAATGACTTGAAACAATGAGTGAATATTTTCTACCTCTTAATGTTATTAATGAATATTTAGTTAGGTATGGAGGGCCCTGTAAAATTAAATAAACTGGGTGTTCTTTATGTGTGTTGTATATAAACATTTCTATAAAATTATTTGCTTTTCTTTATTTTTTTGCTAAAATGAATCTACATGTGTAAATGTGAATAGATGTGATTACTTTTACTGAATGTGTGTCATCAAATTTGCAGCTACAGGCAATTAGTTAATGTGTTACCAGTATTTACATATGAAGTATGGTGTTTTGGTTTTTATTTGATATAATGAACTAACTTCTAATGTATTTCACATTTCAAGATTTGTTGTTTGTACAGTTTGAGATTATAAATAATATCTCGGTTACTACTGTAGTTGTCATATGCCAGACACACTTTTGAGCTCTCATATCAGGTAAAAGACCTTCTTGGATGAAGCAGACGTATCTTATGTGACACGTTGTTATTTATTCTTCCTTTTTATCAGTTATAAGTTGTTAGAATAATTATAGATCTTGACTAGTTGTTAAGTGTGTTTTTATTTAATTCAAATCGTTATTATACAGTAAAACCTGTCCAAGGTGGAATCATACTGGACCGAATAAAATTTCTGGCTTAGACATGGTGAACATGCATTTTCTTAATTATATATCATATTTGAGAGGAACGTTATACTTGTTTGACTCGAGGGAAGTAAGACATTTGTGAATAAAGTTATTATACTGTTTATGTTATATTTATTAGAATAAGAACAAAAATATACATAAGTACATAAAATCTTAATCAAATTTATTTGAAGAAAGTGTCCAATTTTAACTGTTTCATTTTTTTTAATGGGTGTTCTTGTGCGGTTAAAAGAGAATGCCAATTCTATGGTATTTTCATGAGGTTCATTTTTGCATACAATTTGATGGCATTAATATAACTTAACACTTCTGATGAAGTATGAATTTCTATTTCCTCACTATCTTTTCCATTTTGATCATCTTCTGAATCTCTCAAACTGTTATCATCTTGCAATTCTATTATAGATTTTAAATTCATTTCATCAGTTTCTGTTAAAACATTCTTGTCAACGTTCACAAAACTTTTTGCATTCACAGAATGATCTGCCTCAATCTTTTCAATCAGAGTTTGGATTCCACTAGAATTGTCATAACAAACAACCTCTCTACAGTCACTGCCATTATCAAGAATAAATCTACAGTTTCAAAAGCACTTTGTTACATGTTCATCTTCTATGTATTTGATTGAATGACTTAAAAATGCAATTGCATCTAACACATCAGTTTTCATGGTCATTTCAGATGCTCTCTTACGGTCATTCATGTTTGCAATAATATGCTGAAGCATCAGTTTTCTGTATTTCAATTTTATACACTGTATAATTGTGTTATCTAGTGGCTGTAGAACTGATGTTGTACATGGAGGTAGAAAGACTAAACAAACATTTGAAAGTTGAACTTTTGGGTGACAAGTTGCATTATCTAGAAAAATAGAATATTCCTATTTTCTTGTTCCATTCTTTTGTTTAATTTCATCAAAAATTCCTTGAATTTAGCGCTTGTCATTCATGCTTATTATTTGCTTTCCATCCCACAGGAAGTTGATTCTTCCTTAAATTTTTGAGACAGCACAGATTTTCATTTTTACCAATTACCCATGGTAAATTTTACCTAAATTTTAAAATTATGGCAGACAGGAATTTATTTTTTTTGTGAGAATTAGTTAAAGAGTAGAATTTTGCCCTTAAAAAACAAATATTTTTCTACAAATCATGAATCTAATTTAACTGCAAAAATAATGATGGCAGAAAAAAGAACAGAATATATTTAACTAATACTTACTGTAACAAAATGTCCGAGAATGTATTAATATTTAAACAAATTATTAATTAAACAAGAATTTATTAATATTTAAACAAATTATTAATTGAACAAGAATTTATTAATATTAAATCAAAAACATTTTTTCTGCCTTACTCAGGTTCTAATCCTGTTGATAGATGAGGTAGATGAAAAATAGTTTTCCGTCCACTTTACACAGGTTCTGCTACATAGAGGGTCTTTTATAAGAGAAATTGTAAGATAATGCTGCAAAATTTTGATATTTCCGGCTTGTGCAGGTTTCCGCCTAGACAGGTTTTACTGTATTTATCCATGATGCATGATGGTGTTGTTTTTTTTTAATTTTGTACAATAAACTGTTATAAGTAAAGGTCCTGAACATGACTAGTTGTTAATTAAAGTTTTACTTAATGTGTAGCATTAAACATGCAGCTATAACAAATTAATTTAGGGTGTTATTGGTATTCAGATATAATATATGATGGTGTTGTTGTTTTAACTTTCTACAGTTAACTATTATCAACAGAAGTTCTAATCTCAACTAGTTGTTATTTTTAAAGTCATATATATTTTTTTGTTTACTGCTGGTCACTGCTAGTTGATAGTTGATTTTCAGTTATCTCTGACTTTTGTTTTTATATCTCAAGTTAACTGGAGTAAGTGTTAGTTCTGGCCCTGATCAGTTAGCAATCTTTCATCTGCGTGGAGGTAATGACTTGGTGATAGCTCTGACTTCGCACAATGAAGATAACAGAGTTGGTGAGCTTGTCGGAGTCGTGGCTCACCAGTGGAAACTGTGAGTGTTATAAAGTTGTTCTTTTTCTAAGTGCTAACATTGTGTGAAAACTTATATATAACACATTTATTATTTTTGCATTGATATTGATACTGTAGTTTTATCAGTAGTTTTAAAACAATCTAGAGTTAAAGATCACAACTGTTTTCAGCCTTAGCCACATATCTGAATAGTGTTAATCACAGATTTATAAGGAATGTAGTAACAAAAATAGCAGTGTAAATTTTGTACACTTAGCATCATGTTTGATATGTTTTAGAATAATGTTTAACTTCTTTAATAATCTTGAATGCAATGGGATAATGAAACAAAGGAGATTTGAAAAAAAAATTACATGGTAAACTATGTTTTTATAGATTTTTAATTGACTGGAGTGGTAAACAACCTTTTATTAACTGACAATCTGGTTCCAGTGATGTGTTTATAGACTTGTAACTTTAAAATCTGGAGTCCAATCAAAGTGCATACTGCACATTGTGTAGTATGAACTATAATTGTTTGATTTTTAAAAAAAATTGCTTATATTTTCTGTAATTTAATTGGTAAAAAATAAAAAGGTGGCCCTTTCTAATAAATAAATGTTTGTGTACAGCTTTAAAAGCAATATGTACTGATATGAAAATGTTATTGTGTAGATTTAGCTACTAATAACATTCACACAATAGCACTGACAAACTAATTTTTTTTATAAGTTGTTTCTTCATTATTCCTACTATGTAAAATGTCTTTAATGATTTTAGAACAATAATGTAGGTTAATAGGTTAAGAAATAGGCAAATATTGATTAATACTCATGGTAATTGACATATTATTCACATTGACGTTTAGATAATATAATTAATTATTGGTGACTGTTATAGAATTTAAACTTTATAAATGTTGTACAACAAGAATTTCTGTTTCTTTAGTTCCCAGAAGCAAGACTTGAAGGTTTTAGTTGGGAAACAGCTTCGGTGTATGCTAGGAAACAGGGAAAAGATGATTAACATCGAAGCTGACTCAAACGTGATAACACCAGCCTTTAGAAAAGATGGTGCCAATATATCATTCATGTGGCCCAGTGGAAGTAACTAGATAAGCGATGTTCAACAGTTAAATCTAACCTTGTGACACGTAGTCTTAAGAGATTTATCAAGAATACAAATGAAGAATGATTTATGATTTCCATACCATATATATCTCTCTCCTCAAACTGATAAAGTTTTATAGTTTTAAATCCATTAATTTTGTAGGTGTTGTGTTCTTTTCTTAATAATTTTAACGGAACATTTCTAGCAAGGTTATTATCCAGAAATCGTAACTCAAGTAATTTCATACTGGCTATCAGACATTGAATAATGTGCTTAGCACCATTTTTTTATTTTATTTTTTTGAGTCGAGGTTTAATTTAAAACTTGTGTGTGTCATTTATTCTGAAGAATTAATCTTAAAGTATTGTTTTTGTAGCTTATGTTTTGATGCTGTAATATCTGTAGTCTGATAGAAAGGAATGTTTTGGAAAAAGTATCCTATGGGTGCAGATAGTGTCGGTGCTGATCATTTTGTGTGATCCAAAAAACAAATTATGCACCTTTATTTTTCATTGTAAAAACCAAGAACACGCCTGCTCATTTTCACATGAGGAAGAGTAGGTTGAGAAATATAGTTGGTTGGTATTACAGTTTAAGAAAATGTCTTATTTGCTTACTTGTTCACATAATAGAACCGATACAATTAATGGTTAAGTTGTGTTTAATGGTCAGAACCGTATATTTTCAATTTTTTTGTGTAAGAAATCGGTTGTAAGATAAAACATAATTTACAAAATTATTCAAAATCTACATTTCAAAGTTTCAGTGTTAAGACAGGAGTATGTAACTTGTTATGTCACCAAGGGGACCTCAAAGTTTTGTTGTTTGTTTTTTTTTTTCAGAAAGTAAATGTGCTAATTATGATATGAAGATATGTAGATATAATCTATTTTATGTAGATATCCTTTTAAAAGTGTTTGATTTGTATACTGTGAAATTACTTAAGTATTTTTGATCGTCGAGATTCATTTATAAGTGCATATTAATATGATTTGAAGCTATTTCTAAATATAAAATAAGTTCTTTTACAGAACATAATTATTTCAGATATATGTATTCTAATGTTTGTGTAGGTATTTGTTGTTTACAATAACAAAAACAACAGAGGTAACGTATATTTTAAAGATAACCGAATAAATACATCGTAGAAGTTCTCTGTTAATCAGTTTCTAAAGCAACTTTTGTATAAGTCTGCTGTGCATAGAGACTTAAATATATGATATATGTCAACATGCATCAGGTTAACGTCAATTAAATAAAGTATAGCATGCTAAACCTGTATAAGATTAAAACAAAATGATGAAAGATTAGTGTATTAATTCTATTGTATTAAAACAAAACTATGCAAGATTAGTGTGCTAATTCTAATGTATTAAAACGAAATTATGCAAGATTAGTGTGCTAATTCTAATGTATAAAAACGAAATGATGCAAGATTAGTGTGCTAATTCTATTGTATTAAAACGAAATGATGCAAGATTAGTGTGCTAATTCTATTGTATTAAAACGAAATTATGCAAGATTAGTGTGATAATTCTATTGTATTAAAACAAAATGATACAAAATTAGTACATTAATTTAAACAAAATGATATAGCATGTTAATGTGTGATAGATTAAAAATAAAGTAATAGAAGTTTACCATGTTAATGTTTCATAAATCAAAATCAAGTCATGCACGTTTACCATGTTAATATTTATAAACTTAAATTCATATTATGTAAAATCTTGTTACATCTAGGTTTATGACATAATGTAATTTGTCTGTGTTAATATATATTATATAAAAACCACTTTGTGTAAGCTAGCACGGTAATATATACATTATTAAGACCAACTGATTTATCTGCTATTAAGTATCTGATTAAAAACCTATTATTTGTATTCAACTTGTTAATTCATATTTCGTCAAAAGTTTTGAATGCTAAATAACAACATACAAAGTTTAATTAGTTCCATTTTCCATCTCTCTGACTTTACTTCAACAGTTTTGATTTCATAATAAAAACGATGCAAACTGTATTATGAATTTTTAAAAATTATATATCTATTATTTGAATATTTTTATAGAGCTTTGAATACTTCCTATCATCATTTTACAATTTGATACCAGGCTGAAAGGTCAATGTGATAGACTGCTCTTAAAATAGTGCCTTGCAAATTATTTTTATACTATGAATAGCTTTTAGATTGATGTGAAAATTTTCTGAAGATGGTATAAACAAGTTCTCAGGAGTGTTATTATTATAGAAAATGTTTGCAACTTGGTAGTCAGTATTCTTCTATTGTGATAATTAACACTTAAACTAATTCTTTCCAATTATTGTAAACAATTTGTGACTTAAGATTTTTATTTATAAAATCTCCTTTCACTGTATTTGTTTTCCTGGTAAACTGAGCTATTCTGTTTCTAACACCTTTCCAACTCCAGGTTATGAATGATGTCTATTCCGGAGCTCATTCTGTCTGACTAGAATAGAATTGTATTATTGTATGAAGTAAAATAAAATATCTTAATGAAGTATTTCGTTATGTGACCATTGGTTCGTTCAGCTGACATAACAAAGCCAAGTAGTTTACACAGCAAATACAACCAGTGTGATTCAACCAACATGTCTGAAACGTAATTAATCCATTTGGTTCTTATTTTAATGTCACAACTCTAATTTTGTTTTGATTGGGTAGTTAATCAATGTAGTTCCTCATAATAATGTGACTGAAGCCACTTGTTTCTGTTATTGATGTAACTGGTCCAAGTAGTTTGTGTTAATAAAACGATCCCAGTGGTTTTTGTTATTGACATTGACGATCTCAATAGTCTTTGTTGTTGACGTGACTGACACGAATGGTATTTGTTTTATTAACGTGACCGATCCCACTAATATTTGTTATCGGCGTGACCGATCCAACTAGTATTGGTGTTATTGACGTGACCGATCCCACTGGTATTGGTGTCATTGACGTGACCGATCCCACTGGTATTGGTGTCATTGACGTGACCGATCCCACTGGTATTGGTGTCATTGACGTGACCGATCCCACTGGTATTGGTGTCATTGACGTGACCGATCCTACTGGTATTGGTGTCATTGACGTGACCGATCCTACTAGTATTGGTGTTATTGACGTGACCGATCCCACTGGTATTGGTGGTATTGACGTGACCGGTTGCTGGTATTGGTGTTATTGACGTGACCGGTTGCACTGGTATTAGTGCTATTGATTTGACCGATCCCCAGTTTTTGTTATTTATTTGAGTGAGTTAAGTTATAATACGTAACAAAGGAACAATTTATTCGAAATTTCACCCTCTTTATAAAGTATAGTGTATCAAGAGAGTAAACATTAACTTTTGTTTTTGGTATTGTTGGTGCTGACTGGACGGATATTTTGTTTTTAATTATCAGTTTTAACAGAGAACATTTTATCTAAAGAACACGTGCTTTCTAAAAGTGAAACTGATTACCTCCACCGTGCGTTAAATAGCTGACGCTATCTCTCATACGTCTTAGATAACATACTGAAGTAGTAGGCATAGAGGTTTTAGGTCGAACTTACTGAAAGTAATGGAAAAGTGAACTGGTAAACAAACTGTATTTCAGACATTTCTAGGGCGAAACTTGTAACTCTTGGGAAAGAAATAATGGAAGTTTTACATCCGTCTCTTAAGCATCCAGACCATAACCTGGAGGGCTAAATGTATTTTATGTTAATTTCATCATCTAATATTGGTATAATTCATGGTCTATTTTTTGTTTTCTTTTTATTTCTATGCAGTAGATGATTTATTATGGGTTTCCATGTTAAGGTGTCTTTATTTTCAATTATAATATTTTTAAAATTTCATTTTGGTTTTTATGAAATAAATATATCTTTATCGTGAAGTTAAAATGCAATACGAAAGTAAAGCCTGAACGTCAGTGCTGTTTTACAATGATATATTGAAATAAATATATGCCTAACAATGGTGTGTAGGAGTGTATTTATTATTAGTAGTCGACCTTTTTATTGTCTTAAAACATTTCTGGAAATAAACAATAATAATACAGTTGAAATTGTATGACGTGTATATTATTACCCAGAAGTACTTCCCAGGCGGCATTGTAAAATGTCTTATTGACCTAATTTTTTTCGGGAACATTACAAAGCTTATCTTGGTATTCCAAGGAGCAAGGGGCCCGGCATGGCCTAGTGTGTTAAGGCGTTCAACTCGTAATTCGAGGTCCGCGGGTTCGAATCCCGGTCGCACCAAACATGCTCGCCCTTTCAGTCTTAGGGGCGTTATAATGTGACAGTCAATCTCACTATTCGTTGGTAAAAGAGTTAGCTGTGGGTGGTGATGACTAGTTGCCTTCCCTCTAATCTTACACTGCTAAATTAGGGACGGCTAGCGCAGATAGCCCTCGAGTAGCTTTGCGCAAAATTCAAAAAAACAAACA
Organism: Tachypleus tridentatus; assembly: GCF_004210375.1. Classification (NCBI taxonomy): domain Eukaryota; kingdom Metazoa; phylum Arthropoda; class Merostomata; order Xiphosura; family Limulidae; genus Tachypleus; species Tachypleus tridentatus. The sequence continues at coordinate 108,856,939 of NC_134836.1, read as the reverse complement.
AGAGGCAAGTTCAAGTCCATGATTAAATGTAAGAACATGGAGTTGAAAATGGTGAAATCAATGCGTGATTTTGTGGTCATGATTTACCACACTGTTACCCCACTCCACCTATATAAACCTAATAATGTAACATTTAGACAGAAAAGGAACATCATTAAATAAGTCATACCAGTTGATACAATTATTCAGTACATCTATAAAGAGTGCAGTATCTTCGCTAGGTACTCAAAATATTCGGGGCAATGTGTGCCAATGCTTAGCAACGCCTCTGAGACCGCGTATCACAAGTCGACGAAAAGTGTGATAAATAAACAACATTACGTTTGTTTGTTTTTTTGGTTTCCGAATGGGTTTTCTTTACGAGTTCGAACAGCTGAAGTCGAGACGGCGCTTTATTTTTAAGTAACTGTTTGATGATCGTAAAATAAGCTTTAAATTTATAGTATTGGTAGTTTACTGAAATGAAAAAAAGAAAAACATCAGACGTGATAAGTCGTCTTACATTAGTTCGCTACTGACTTCAGTTTCAGTGGTAAAGTATTGAACGTAATTCTTAATACAATAGCAGTCAAGGCTGGATTGAGGGTTTTATTGGCCCTAGGCTTTTTAACTTGTAGAGGCACCCTCGAGACAGTACTTCTATGTGCAATATATTTATAGTCATAGCTTGAGGCCCTGAACTTCAACCCGGTAAACCCATGCCTGAATCTGGGTTTCATAACAATGGTAACTGTAATTAAGACTATGGAATATAAAAAGGATAAAACATGAGTATACATTTTTATGTATAATTATATTAAATAATAATATATATATATATATTATTCAAGCGCTCGGCCAGAAGGTGGCGCGTGCATCGCAAGAAACTGCATAAGTTCGTCTCTCTGTTATGTAAAATTATTTTCATTGAGTGGTTTATCCACGTGCATTTTACTGGCAGTTTATACTTATTCTGTGTAACGTAGCTTTTGATTGGCTGATGTCAACACGTGCCCTATAGTACTTATGTACCTGTTCTGTTATGCAGAAACTATTTGACTGGTTTACCCACGTGTTTTGTAGTAGTAGTAATGTGCATATCATATTGCTATGCGACTCTAAGTAAACTATTTGATTGACTTGTTTATCCACACTTTTTCCTATAGGTGGCGTGGTTTCTTCTTCACGTGTCGTGTGCCTGTTCCACGTTGTATAATTATTTCATGGTTTATTTGTTTTGTTTTGTTTACATATGCTATGTAAACGCTAGATCAATTAATAATATTTGAAATACAGAAAGACCAACTCCCGCGAGTATGGTCTATATTTAACAAAATTGATATTCAATTAAAAACGAAGTCAACAATAATTGCTGTTCGTCTTTGAAGGAGGCCCGGCATGGCCAAGCGCGTAAGGCGTGCGACTCGTAGTCCGAGGGTCGCGGGTTCGCGCCCGCGTCGCGCTAAACATGCTCGCCCTCCCAGCCGTGGGGGCGTATAATGTGACGGTCAATCCCACTATTCGTTGGTAAAAGAGTAGCCCAAGAGTTGGCGGTGGGTGGTGATGACTAGCTGCCTTCTCTCTAGTCTTACACTGCAAAATTAGGGACGGCTAGCACAGATAGCCCTCGAGTAGCTTTGTGCGAAATTCCAAAACAAACAAACGTCTTTGAAGGAAAGTATATAAAAATATATTAAGCAAGATCCTCTTAATCTTTAACCTTTCAAAGATAAAGATGTTGTTTTTATTAAAAGTTTAAGCAAATTCAAACAACATTTCTATAAAACCAGTACATATCACAATTTAACATATAACTTGTACTTGAGCCCGGCATGGCCAGGCTGTTGAGGCTTTCGACTCGTAATCCGAGGGTTGCGGATTCGAATCCCCATCACACCAAACACGCTCGCTCTTTCAGCCGTGGGAGCGTTATAATGTGTCGGCCAATCTCCCTATTCGTTGGTAAAAGAGTAGTTACCAAGAGTTGCGGTGGATGGTGATGACTAGCTGCCTTCCCTCTAGTCTTACACTGGAAAATGAGGGGTGGCTAACGCAGATAGCTTTCGTGCAGCTTTGCGCGGAATTAAAACAAAAACAACTTTTACTTATGGACGGTATGGTTAACCTGTGAACTCTCTCTTTCTACGCACACACACGCATACACATATGTATATCCTATAAGGCTCAGTGATAAGTCTCGTGCTTATGATGCTAAAAATAGGGTTTTGATACCCGTGGTGAAAAGAGCAGAGATATCCCATTGTGCAGCTTAGTTTTAAAAACGAACGTAAAATTGTTGAAAGATGTACATGTGTGTGTGTAGGTATTTGCATAGCTTTTCACATTAGACTACTTTTTTAAATTATATTTCAAAACTGAACGAAATTTACATCTAGAAAGTATATATTTAAAATTGTAAAACAGCTGTGTCTACATTAGTAAACAATTGTAACTACACTGGAATGGCTAGAGCAGATAAATAGTACAGCGGTATGTCTCTGGATTTACAACGCTAAAATCAGCGGTTCGATTCCCTCTGATGGGCTCAGCGGATAGCTTGATGTGGCTTTGCTATAAGAAAACACATACACAGTGTTTCATCTTTTACTCACTTAGTACTTGAGGTACTGCTGTTCACGGGGTTTAGTCTTTTGTTTGTCATGTGTTCTCTACACTGAGAATTGTTTTTGAATTGTGCGCAAAGATACACGAGGGCTACCTGTGCTAGCCGTCCCTAAATTAGCAGTGTATGACTAGAGGGAAGGCACATAGTCATCACCACCCACCGCCAATTCTTGGGCTATTCTTTTACCAACGAATAATGCGATTGACCGTTCCATATAACGCCTCCATGGCTGAAAAGGCAAGTATGTTTGTTGTGACGGCGATTCAAATCCATGACCCTCAGATTATGATTCGAGCGACTTAATCATCTGGTCATGCCGGGCCCGTACGCTGAGAAGCGACTACATAGTGTTTCATAATTCAAGTTGCTTTTTGTATTAAATTTCGTTTTCTTTTTTACCTTGTAACTGCCTTAAAATAAAGTTTTCCTTTCCAAGTGATCTTGTTCAGAAAAGATAAACATCTCTGATAATACTTAGGATTTGTTGTTTTTTTTACAATAACACATTAATTTTATATTTCCTTGTGAAGTTATAGCTGTTTTAATGATAATTATTATACGAAAATTTGACGTGTGAAAGTGCACATTTCTAATTTTGTGATAAAATAAATAATTTATATTTTTTCCAAAGCAAATAAGATGCGACTGTCAGTTCGTTTTCCTCCACATTTTTCGTCTTTCTTTTAATTTTGTAGCTTCAAGATGAATGACGAAAACCAATATTTAACATTGAACTTAAGTCTATATAAAATGTTTTTATAGTTTTGAATTCGGTTTAAAAAAAATAGAGGGAGAGAAAAAAATATATATATTATTTTAAATCGTCTTTTAAAACATGGAACATTAAGCTCGTGTTTGCCGTATTATAAAACTGTCATTTACTTAGTTTTTTTTACGATAGTATTAGGTGCTTGTTTAAATAATTAAGAAGGAACGAACAGTTTTACATAGAGCTAAACGCCTCATACAAAACGCAAAATCTTGATAGAGTTTTATAAATCAGCTGGTTATCAGTGTAACACAGAGCAGCGACAAGGGCATGGACCATTGCGTCTCATGGCCGTCACACCTTGCTTGTCTTACTGCTTTTCTGGTATCCAAACGTGAGATCGTATCAGACGGCCAGGAGTTGTTATCAAGAAGGGGACTGGCTTAATTGACAAATATGCCTCCCGAGTTCGATGAAACCTCGACGAATCGGCGACACATGCTCTCCCCAGTAATGTCAGACCAGTGTGGTTAAGCCATTACCGGAGCCTAGGAAAGTGTTGCCACTTTGGAAAAATGATCTTAAGACATCCTGCTTCCGTCCTAGGAAAACAAGCCAGGTTTTAATCTAAATGTTTATGGTTTGGAACACGAGAAAACACTAAGCCTGGGAATGTTCCTTCTCTCATTTAGCTATCCAGGGCGGTAATATGAAACAAAGTTTGCATGAAAATAGAAGGGAAAATGATAAGAAAAGAAAAAGGTTTTTTACTAAACCCTGTAAACCGAGTACTTGATCGGAATAACGTGTAATCCTATTTAAAATTTACTAAACTGACTTTTTACAGGCAAAAATCTCTTAAAGTTCGGGACCTACAAATTAAGTGCTAGTTATTTACAAGGTCAGCTCGGGCTATTCGTGACAGCTTTCATCAATCTTTCAAGAAGCACGCGAGTGATTCTGTTTGTTTGTTATTAAGTTAAATGTCACAAAATGGAATACCTGTGCTTTAACCACCGCGAGTATCGAAATCCGATTTCTAATGCGATGATCCCTCAGCTTACCTCTGAGCCACTGTAGAGGTAGATAGTATTTTAATATTGCACACCAACATATAACGGACAGATAGACACATTTCATGACTATTACTGAACCAAATCGATGTAAGTAGTTAGTGAACTTTGCGAATTATTCTCATATATAATATTTAGTAGCGCATTCTTCACTGTGCTAAGAGCCCGGCATGGCCAGGTGGTTAAGGCACTTGACTCGTAATCTTAGGATCGCGGGTTCGAATCCCCGTCACACCAATCATGCTCACCCTTTCAGCCGTGGGAGCGTTATAAAGTGACGGTCAATCCCTCTATTCGTTGATAAAAGAGTAGTCCAAGAATTGGCGCTGAGTAGTGATGACTAGATGCCTTTCCTCTAGTCTTACATTACTAAATTAGGGTCGACTAGAGCAGACAGCTCTCGTGTAGCTTTGCGCGAAATTCAAAACAAAACAAACCACTGTGTTAAATCAGAAAATAAAAAAAAACTGTAAAAAGGGGAACTCAAGACAACACATGGACATTGTCTTGAAAAGGACCGGAGTATTGTGGGTTACTCTGGCCCAAAACATAGTAGTGGCTGTCATGAAAGTTAGGGATGAAGGAAGAGGTCTTGCGCATCTGACCCTCCTGGGTATCTAAAATTCAACATACCCAAATATTCACAAAGAAGAAGCGAAGCATGCTAAGCATTATATATTCGAAGTTTCGAATACAAACTGGAAATTCAGCAAACCTGAGCACAGAAGTAGGAGTGATTATGTTTAATATCAGATTTTAAAAAGAAATAAAAACAAACAAACACATTAGGGAAGAAAAAGTGAGTTTTAAAACCAAATATATTTATAGGATTTGACAAACAATATCTATTAATTAAATGTTTTATTTGTATCGTATCTTCCTTTAAATATATATCATTATTTTAGAAACTCTTTATCATAAAAAAAAATAGAGTATAGGCTCAAACCGGACATAAAAGTTCTCCTTACAGACAGTTAGTTTGGTGTATAGTATAGGTCTAAACCGGACAAACAGTTGTCACTAAAGACATATTCGTGTGCGGTATAGGTTTAAATCGGACATCACAGTTGTCATTACAGAGAGTTATAATATATGAACTAACGTTATATAGGTAACTGATAGGTTGAACGTAATGAATTTACCTTATTAAGTAATGTACCCTATGTAATATAATTAAATATGCTCGAGGTTTAAGCTACTAGGATTTACTGGATGTTTTAATTATATTTATGATGCTAGTATGAATTATCAAGAGATACAAGTGACGTTTCTGAAGGTAATTACATTCTACGTGGGTGTAATATATACAATGTGGGAATAATGTATCTGCAACTATGTGCTGGTTTTTGGTGTAGGCCATATTTATCCAGAATTATCCACAGTTCTTTTGGTTTTTAATATTTCGGTATGGTGCGTGGGTCAGATGGGACTTATCAGGTGTCATTCACTGCATTTATGTATTTCTATCTCTTTCTGTGTGTGTGTGTGTAGTGTAAATAAAAAGAAACGCCAGATTTTGAGTGAGATACTGAAGTATACTCCTATTAGGGATAAGCGTCATGTAGTTAGAGTTATTTTAACTGTATTGTATACGGAGTTGCCACCTCCAACAGTGGTTTTTACAATGGCATGTGGAGTGTTATGTATATGGAATTACAATGGTCTTTGGAATAAGAGTTATGCATTTCGTGTTATTATTGTCCTAACTGATTTCTGCAAAGTTGGTTGAATAAGTGTTGTGTATTTAACGTTATTTGAAGTAATCTAACACTATCTGAAGTATGCTGCTGAGGCTTAATTCATCTGTAGGAACATCAATTGAAAGTATTAGCCAGCTTCTTTCCCAGGAGCTGAGCGGTAAGATTCGGGGGTCGATCCTTGTTGTGGATACAGGAGCTTAAACCATTTGTTTGTATTTTCCTATCTTATCTCGTTGGAGCAACTTTGGGTTGTCTTTGTGAATCTAGAGTTACAACAAGTGGGATTAATTTTTCTACAGTTTGAAGAATTCTTTAGACGTGTAATAGAAGCTTCTGGGAGAATTATACCCTTATACACACTGTGATGATCAATAGTGTAGCAAAACAGCCTAGTTCGAAGTGTTTCGGAGGGTAGTGCACTCCGTATATGTTTCAAAGATAAGAAGAATGGTGTTTCTTTCTACAACTTTACGAGATGACGCTTACGTTGTAAAAACTCTGTCATTTACATGTTAAAATACACTAAATGTTTGTACGTTTTGTTTATATATCAGTTTTAACTTTTTTCCCCAGCTTATTGATCTCAGTCTTATTTGGATCTATCAATCTAGAGAGGTTGTGAGTCACTGTGATGAACGTGGTCAGTAGATCCTGAAGTCTCAATATACAAGTTGTCCCAGAAGTCTGGACTCAAAGTGAAAACAGACATTATACATTCTTAGTGTTAAACAAACACTTTTCTAATGTCAGTTGTACGTATTTCAGGAAAGAAAATACTTGGATGGAACAGTATGTCAATAATTGATACGTGTATTGACTGCTAATGGCACGAATTTGAATAATGAACAAATTAAAAATTAATTGATAATTTCTCCCTATGGGTTCAGACTTTTGTATGTCTATTTGCTTAAGTTTCTTATTCTTTGGTATAGCTTACAGTATGATATTACACTACCATAATAACTCACACATGAATACTTGTGAGGCTGGGAGTGGTATATGAATCCGAGGGTTCATGGTTGGTATCTCGTTGCCACGAAACATTTCTTCATACTTCAAGGCCGTAGATCTGTTGCTAAATTGTACAATTCGGTCAGACCAAAGTAGTTTAACTGTTTATGGTGGATGACGTTGACTACCTGACTTCCCTCTCGTCTGTCAGATCAAAAATTAGGGACGACTGTATGCGTAGATTCTGCTTGCGTCAATTGACGCGAACATTTCTAAAACACGTAAACTAAATTTAAAACTTACTATCAGTGAAGTTAAATATATTTTATTTTGACGTGGTTAATTTCACTCGACCGAAGGTTTATAACATTCAGGTATGAGTCTAATTTTCAAGCCAACTTGTAATAAATGTGAACATGTGATTGTTTACTGGTTAGCTGAAAACAAAGCTAACCTTTATCCTTAGAGTTTTAATCTGGATGTAATCAATAATACCGGTAAGTAGCAGGTTACCTGTGAAGCGTGACTTTCCCTTGCCTTAAATCTCCAGTTACTTCTTTTGTGATAGGGTTATCACACTTTTAACACAGCAATCAAAACATGACCTTTTTACAGTGTCATATATCCACTTAACCGTGTGTTTTTATGTGTTTAGAGCAACTGCAACGTTTATTTAGTTCATGAACTCTTTTTTGTGAACATGAATATAATTTTCTGTTAAAATATAAAGGAGTGTCAACTTTTTTTTCTGCTTTCACGTATAAAATGCTTGAAATCATTTATAAGTTTAAAAGTAATTATTCTGAACTCCCTGTATTTGATGTATTATACAAAATAGCATTTGCAATATACATCTGAGTTATATATATCACATTTTATTCGCTGTTTTTGTCGCCACAAAGGAATTGGTTTGGAGTTTTATAGTGCAAAGCAACTAGGCTATCAAACAAGCAAAAGAATTATATGGCTACATATGACCGTATGTGTTAACAAATATTCAACTTATTTTAACAGTTGATGGTTAGAAGAAAAGGTTATAAAGCTAATATCAAAATAAAACTTTACTTTTAACTTATTGTGGCAAGGCCTTGCATGGTTATGATACTCGATTCGCAAGTTGAAGTTCACGGGTTTGAATTCCGTCGCCGAACATCCTTGTCTTTTCAGCTGTGAGGGCGTTATAATGTTACGGCCAACCTCACTCTTTGTTGGTAAAGAATTGGTGATAAGTAATGTTGATTGGTCGCCTTTTCTCAGGTCTAGCTCTTTAAAATTAGGTACAATTAGCGCAGATATCATTTGAGTAGCTTAGCATGAAATTCTGAAAACAAACAACATCTATAGCAAAGTTTTATTGTTCTTCCAATAACATAATAAGAGAGTTTGTTCGTGCAGTTGTAGAGCTGTAACTAATAATTCCTAAAACTAAAAAATGTAACTTCCTATGTAATGTATTAGAGCAGGTTAAGGTAACAAATTTTAAAAAGCTTGGTGATGGCAGAAGAAGTGAGGAAAAAACAAGGCAGGATGTTAACTTAATTATTGATAATACAGCTAGAGAATAATGTTAAAATTAGTTTGACTGTTTATAATACTGCTAGAGAATAATGTTAAAATTAATTTGACTGTTGATAATACTGCTAGAGAATAATGTTAAAATTAATCTGACTGCTGATAATACTGTTTGAGAATAATGTGAAAACTAATTTGACTGTTGATAATACTGCTAGAGAATAATGTTAAAATTAATCTGACTGTTGATAATACTGCTTGAGAATAATGTGAAAACTAATTTGACTGTTGATAATACTGCTTGAGAATAATGCTATAATTAATTCAGCTAATTGTAACTCTCCTAGAAAGTACTGTTTGTTGGAGTTTCGCACAAAGATACACGAGGGCTATCTGCGCTAGCCGTCCCTAATTTAGCAGTGTAAGACTAGAGGGAAGACAGCAAGTTATTATCACCCACCGCCAACTCTTGGGCTACTTTTTTACCAACGAATAGTGGGATTGATTACGTTACAACGCTCCCACGCCTGAAAGGGAGAGCATATTTGGTGCGACGGGGATTCAAACCCGCGACACTCAGATTACGAGTCGAACGTCTTAACCCACCTGACCATGTCGGACTGCCTAGAAAGTTATTTTATTTTCAGTGGTAAAAACTACTGAAAGCAAGAACCTAATTTCTGATCCTTGTTTAGTAGCTGTAACTGTGGATCTCAAGATAAAACTTTAAGTTCTGGCATATGTTGCGTATTAAAATAATATTATTCAGTCCGGCATGACGAAATGGTTAAGGCACTTGACTCCTAACCCGAGAGTTGCGGGTTTGAGTCCCTGTTACCTCAAAAACTGCTCGCCCTTTTAGCCGTGGAGGCGTTATAATGTGTCGATCAATCTCCCTATTTGTCGGTGAAAGAGTAGCCCAAGAGTTGGCGGTGGATGGTGACGAGTAGTTGCCTTCCCTCTAGTCTTACACTGCTGAAGTAGGGACGGCTAGCGCAGATAGTCCTCGTGTAGCTTTGCGCAAAATTCAAAAATAATATTAAATCCGTCTAACATGAAATGTTGGAAAAATAATATTCTTCGTTAAAGAAAGAGAATTGAAATGATATTGGAATCAAATTGTTACACTTTTTATTTTTGCCAATCATTGAAATAAAAATATGTTATAGAATGAAAACAAAAACAACAAACAAAAAATAGTGATAGGTGAAAGTGGCACTCTTGCACATAAAATGGTGTCTGACGTCATTCATCTCTGACATTAGACAAAAAGTTTTTAAGAGTATGAAAACTTAGGTGATCTGTTGTAATGTTACTTGTAATGTTTTATGTATTGTCACTTTTAGCCAAGGTTTAAAATAAAGGCTTAAAACTCATTATTTGCATCGTTAATTGATATAATATTCTAATCCATAATCAGCAAAGGTATCGATAATACGTTTGTTTATATTCTTCTTCCCCTATAAGATGTTTGGAGAAGCTGACTGCATACTATTGGCCATTTCTGTTCCTCCGTCTTTCGTTTGGAGAAGTTGACTGTTGAATATTGGACTGGGGGTTTCATTTTCACTTACAGTCGTATAAAATATTCACCAGGAGAAGAAGTATTATTAGTTTTTTTTTCACCCTACTTTTGAGTTAGTCTCTTAACATCATTTTTAAATGGTTAACTAGAAGACAGTGATGACCACTTTCCTCTTAACCTAAGTTTACATGCTTGTCTAAGAGAGAGAGCAAGAATTTCATAATGGTTAATTAACATTTCAAACTGTACTTGGTGAAAACAATTATTATATTCCCTTTAACCTGGCATTTAAATGGTTACATAGAAATGATACTCGTGCGATATGGATATGAGAGATGATCATTCATATAGTTTTATTCCCTATGGATATAAGAGAAGATCATATACTTCCCATTCTCTTTGTTTCCCTTAAAATCAAAAGTTCGATTCCCCTCGGTGGACACAGCAGATACTCCCATGTGGCTTTGCTATAAGATAACACACACACACACACATCACCCCTATGGATATCAGAGATAATCATATAATGCCCATCCCCTATGGATATGAGAGATAATCATATAATCCCATCTCCTATGGACATGAGAGATGATCATATAATTCCCATCTCCTATGGACATGAGAGATAATCATATAATTTCCATCCCCTATGGATATGAGAGATAATCATATAATCCTCATCCCCTATGGATATGAGAGATGATCATATAATTTCCATCCTCTATGGATATGAGAGATGATCATATAATCCCCATCCCCTATGGATATGAGAGATGATCATATAATTCCCATCTCCTATGGACATGAGAGATAATCATATAATTTCCATCCCCTATGGATATGAGAGATAATCATATAATCCCATCCCCTATGGATATCAGAGATAATCATATAATGCCCATCCCCTATGGATATGAGAGATAATCATATAATCCCATCCCCTATGGATATGAGAGATGATCATATAATTTCCATCCCCTATGGATATGAGAGATGATCATATAATTCCCATCCCTTATGGATATGAGAGATGGTCATATAATTTCCATCCCCTATGGATATGAGAGATAATCATATAATCCCATCCCCTATGGATATGAAAGATGATCATATAATTTCCATCCCCTATGGATATGAGAGATGATCATATAATTCCCATCCCTTATGGATATGAGAGATGGTCATATAATTTCCATCCCCTATGGATATGAGAGATGATCATATAATTCCCATCTCCTATGGACATGAGAGATGATCATATAATTCCCATCTCCTATGAACATGAGAGATAATCATATAATCCCCATCCCCTATGGATATGAGAGATAATCATATAATCCCATCCCCTATAGATATGAGAGATGATCATATAATTCCCATCTCCTATGGACATGAGAGATAATCATATAATTTCCATCCCCTATGGATATGAGAGATAATCATATAATCCTCATCCCCTATGGATATGAGAGATGATCATATAATTTCCATCCTCTATGGATATGAGAGATGATCATATAATCCCCATCCCCTATGGATATGAGAGATGATCATATAATTCCCATCTCCTATGGACATGAGAGATAATCATATAATTTCCATCCCCTATGGATATGAGAGATAATCATATAATCCCATCCCCTATGGATATCAGAGATAATCATATAATGCCCATCCCCTATGGATATGAGAGATAATCATATAATCCCATCCCCTATGGATATGAGAGATGATCATATAATTTCCATCCCCTATGGATATGAGAGATGATCATATAATTCCCATCCCTTATGGATATGAGAGATGGTCATATAATTTCCATCCCCTATGGATATGAGAGATAATCATATAATCCCATCCCCTATGGATATGAGAGATGATCATATAATTTCCATCCCTATGGATATGAGAGATGATCATATAATTCCCATCCCTTATGGATATGAGAGATGGTCATATAATTTCCATCCCCTATGGATATGAGAGATGATCATATAATTCCCATCTCCTATGGACATGAGAGATGATCATATAATTTCCATCCCCTATGGATATGAGAGATGATCATATAATTCCCATCCCTTATGGATATGAGAGATGGTCATATAATTTCCATCCCCTATGGATATGAGAGATGATCATATAATTTCCATCCCCTATGGACATGAGAGATGATCATATAATTTCCATCCTCTATGGATATGAGAGATGATCATATAATTCCCATCCCCTATGGATATGAGAGATGATCATATAATTCCCATCCCTTATGGATATGAGAGATGGTCATATAATTTCCATCCCCTATGGATATGAGAGATGATCATATAATTCCCATCTCCTATGGACATGAGAGATGATCATATAATTTCCATCCCCTATGGATATGAGAGATGATCATATAATTCCCATCCCCTATGGATATGAGAGATGATCATATAATTCCCATCCCCTATGGATATGAGAGATGATCATATAATTCCCATTCTCTTTTTATCTTTAGACAGGTTTTACACTTTTATGTTAAACATTAGAAAGTAATTTAAACTCTCGTTATAATGAAATCAGATATACATTTAGTAGCGTCGTAACGTCGTTTGAATTTGGTGAAGGTCAAATAGACCCGAAACGCAGTGGAAGAAGTAAACTATTTTTCTCGTCGCCGCCGAATTTTTTGTTTAAAGTCTATATTTCTGCGAAACTTGTAATCAAACTTGTTCATTTTTAAACATAGAGCTACACAATGTAAATATACTTAACATTTAAAATAAAGATTCTACATCCTGCAGATCTGGACTGTTGTTATGTTGTTGTGGTATTATTTGTTATTGCATTGTTGTGGTGTTACCTGTTATTGTATTGGTATACTACTATTTATGATTGCATTGTTGTGGTGTTACCTATTATTGTATTGGTATACTACTATTTTTTTATTTCATAGCTGTGGTATCTGTTATTGCATTGTTGTTGTGTTACCTATTATTGTATTGGTATAGTATTATTTGTTATTTTATTATTGCGCTATTATCTATTTTATTCTTGTATTATTAATTACTGTAGTATTTTTCTTGTATTATTTGTTATTGCGTTGCTTTCCCCCCCCAATTGGCACAGTGTTATATCTACAGATTAACAACGCTAGAAACCGGGTTTCGATACACGTGGTGGGCACAGCACAGATGGCACATTGTGTTGCATTGTGTTCAAATTCAAGTAAAAGCATTGCTTTTATATTATTATGTCGGTATAAATTATACTGAAGTACTATTCAGGTTAATATTAGAAACAACAACAAAATTATTAATATTACGAAATAAATAAACACTCGTCCAGTAATTAAGGTTCAGATGGTGTTGATACTTCGAACCTACAATAAATGAAGTTCAACCTGAAACTCTGAGAGTTGTTATTACGAAATCTATAACCCAACCGATTCTATCCTTCCGCAACTAATAATGTATAAATTAGACGTTTATTACACACACCTAACAAACGAAAGAACTGTAAACAATCTGGAGTCGCTTGTCAACATGCCTATCTCCCAGCCAATTGGATCAGTACCCTGACGTCACGCACGGCCTGGTATATGTAGAGCACCTGACTTGCTTCGTTGTCCAACGCACTTCTAACATACAACGTGGAGGCAAAGCGAGTGGAATGAAATAATCCGTATGCAGGCAGCTCGGCTCTTAATAGGGTGAAACGGTTCAGCATGTGTTTCCAAACCGTTTCGATATTCCAGATCGTCGTCAGCATAGCCCTTTTATCCGCTGGAAAAAGTAAGTGCATTAACGTGTTGACAGCTTGTTTTAGAATTATATTCCCATTTCTTGTAGTCTATATGCGTAAGGTCGTAGAAGCTCGGACGTAGATTAAATCAGCGCAGGTGAAATACGCTGAGGCATAACAAACATTTCATTCAAACGCTTACATACTTTCCATATGCGTTTGTGTGTGTGTGTGTGTTGTCATTTCAGCACCGTAAATATAAGTATGAAATAAAACGCAGCTTTGTATTGTTAGCATTGGATATGTTTACAAATTTAGTTACATCCTGTTAAACAGATGTAGAGGATGTATTTCATACAAACTGTGATTATTTGCTAAGAGACACATTGAAGAGAACACTGTTAGTGGTCAGTCTCAGCTATAATATATAGAACAGCATTCTTAGCTATAAAACACACTAAAAGATAACACTCCTCAACATTGAACCTTCGCTATAACATATTAAAAGTCAACACTCTTCAGTATTATGAGATGTGATACTTAGTCGATTTTTCAGTCTTTTTTATTTGTGTTGTTTTTACAACGCCGTGTGTACAATTTTTGCGAAAGTGTGTTTTATAGAAAATGTCGCCGTAACAAATGTTTCTGTGGCAACCTTGACACACAAGTTTTTGTTTTCTTTTAATTTCGCACAAAGCTACTCGAGGGCTATCTGCGCTAGCCGTCCTTAATTTAGCAGTGTAAGACTAGAGGGAAGGCAGCTAATCATCACCACCAACCGCCAACGTTTTACCAACGAATAGCGGGATTGACTGTAAAATTATAACGTCCCCACGGCTGAAAGGGCGAGCATGTTTGGCGCGACGGGGATGCGAACCCGCGACCCTCAGATTACGAGTCGCACGCCTTAACACGCTTGGCCATGCCGGGCCTACCTTGCCACAAAAGTAGAACATTTGTATTTATTCTATTGAATGAAGTATACATATTTAGACATATAACAAAATACTTACAATTCTATATTTTCAACTGTTTAAAGTATCTAGACTTTGTTGGGTTTTATGGAGACAATTTGAATTTACAGCACATTAGGTTAATGCTTTTATATTTCTGAGACACGTAACGATTTGACAAGTGGATTACGAAACTTGCTTATTTCTGATGTAGTTAACACCTCACTTAGATGTGCATTAACGTTAAAAGTTTTTTTTTTTTTCTCCGGTTCTATTGCTTCGGAAACAAATTCGCGAGTAAAATGGTGTTGTTTCTTGCGTAAAGAGGCGTTGACTATCGGTGAATTTGAAGCATTTTGTATTTCGTTTATTATAAAACTTCATCTTTCGTTAGGTAACGGTGAAACTCCTTGTGTACACTTAACATTACATAGCACAAGATATTAAGAAAATGACGACAGAGTACGATTGTGTTGAACGTTTTTAAGTGTGCTTAATTAGAAAGATTGGAATGACAGGTTATTAAGTGCCCAATGTCTCTATTACGAACGATCATTCATATTCTAAGTAGCTACAGAACATAGACCTGTTTGTCGTAGATATTGAAACTGAAAGGGTCATAAAGCCTTGCCAACCTTGGCAGCGCCGTAAAAGACCATATTATTGAAATGAGCCATAGCAAGGTATGACGAGGCATAGATTTTTGAAGAAACGGAACTGCGACTGTGTTTTACTGAGTTTCAGTTCTAATACAAACAAATGTAAAACTACCAAACTTTACAGAAGATATTAAGTTTGAACTTGGGAAATGCTTTATTTTCGTTCTTTTATTCCATATATCCTGATGCTTCGGACAGATTAACATCTATAGAGTATGTTAAATACTCTCAACATTGACGGGATACTGAACATCTTGATGTGTGTTGGATGTTCTGGGTAACGTGAGGTGTTAAAACCCCTTGTTGCATTGACAACTGCAGGCTATTATAAACTCAGGTGTGTTGAACGTTCTGCGAACTGTATCGTAGTAAAACCTCTTGGTATACTGGACGTTCCTATGTCTTTGGGGTTCTAATTCATTTTGTGCATTAGACGTTCTGAAATGTGTGTTGTAGTAAAACCTCTTGGTATACTGGACGTTCCTATGTCTTTGGGGTTCTAATTCATTTTGTGCATTAGACGTTCTGA